>NC_056615.1:14090163-14320752 GCF_018340385.1 Cyprinus carpio | reverse complement strand
TTTGTGAATTTATTTATTTTAAAGACAAGTATGCCATTTGCGGATGTCATCACAGAACCTGTTGGTTTTCGACGACCTCAAAGAGCCATCATCGGGCGGGTCAGAAAAAGAAGATGGCAGAGTGGGTCCAGTGCCCACTGAACCGACATCGCTGGACTCAGGATCAGATGGTGGCGTGTCCTGGGGTCGGCAAATCCCTTCCAGCTGTCTCTCTCTCTTCCTCTTTATTTTCTCCCTCTCTCCCTCCTATCGACCTGTCCCTCTTCCTAGGTCCTGTCCTCCAGGGCAGGGTGGGACCGGACTGGATTATGGTGCTGGCCCGAGAGCTCCACCCATGGGGGCAGTGCTGGGACCAATGCAGCATCAGTTTCCCCGCTCTCTCCATGTGAATCATTTGACCCATTACCCGCCACTAGGGTGGCAGGGAGGTCTGGGCTGGCCTGTTGGCATTGCAGGGACCCGGAGCATTTAATTTCCACAGGTGTCCCATGATGGAAGCCAGGGAAAATGTTCTGGGTCCCGGATGCCCTGCAGGCTGCCCTCGCTCAGGCTGGCTGGTACCAAATACCTGTGAGGTTTAAGGGCTCTGGTACATTCAGGATTTAACCAAACCTCTGTCCATCAAAGCCTGATTCAGCCCGAGGCATTGGATACAGGCCACTTGGTTCAGGTACGGTATGTGCATGGGGACATGTTGAAATATATCCTTTAATGTCCCCTGTTATTTAATTTCGGGGACAAAATCATAGTGTGGAGGTCACAGTTAACCCGCACCTCCGACATCCGCTAATTCTGGGAACTAATTGGCCTGGTGTTATTGAATTATTGGGATGTTTATTTTCGGATGTCTCTTGGGAAAAGAAAAAGCAGGGAAGTGGGGCACTCATGCAGGTGGGAGATGCTGAACTGAGACCACTGAGATCTGTATCAGGGGAAACGAGTGAAATCGAGAGGCTGATTGTCATGATCCTGGCTTCTTCTCTTTCTCTGTCTCCCTCTTGTGGTCACACACTCACTCACACAATCACGCACACACTTCCACTCCCTCCGCTCATTATCTCTTTCAGCTGGTTCCCCTTTCGTTCCCTTCTCCTCACCTGTCCCTTTTTTCCTCTTGATTGTCTCTGCTTCTTATTCCCTATTCCTAGCCCTGTCTTGTTGTCGGATTATTCAATGACTTTTCATGAGAAACGTCTGTTCTCTCGTCCAGTCCTGTCCTGTCTGTGGAGAGTGAAATTATAATTTCTGCTGTGAGTTATACTGCTATTGGACGGTGTATTATCCAGCTGTGCCTGTTTGCAGAGTACCTGTTCAGCGCTCGCCCTTGGCTGTTCACCCTGCCCGCTGTCTTCGCTATTTTCTGACTGGCTGAATGCATCTCGGGGTCCCTGCCCTCTGTCCTCGTGGAAGTTGATACAGATTTTCTTTGATCCAGTCGTCTGGAGGTTTCTGTTCGGGCTCTGATTAATGCCTGTGATTTTTGTGTTCTAATTTACTCAGTGAAGACATATTTACTTTTTTCATTAAAGACTGTTAACTGCATCCCACCCTGGTCTTCCATCGTTCTTACCGTAACACTGATCCTCTCAGGACGTGATAATTTCCCTCCAGAACAGTCTCAAGATGAGTCATTAAAACAGGTCCGTTATATCAACAGTCAACCTCTCCAACCTGCTCATCTGCTTTCCTTTCCATATTTTACAATTATTAAAAGACCAGTTGTATCGACGCTTAGACAAAAGGATGATACAACACAGCTGTTAGTGCCAAAAAGCCATTTGGGAAATGCTTTTCCAGGGGCTCATTGTAATCCCATGGCTGGACATTTAGGTCAAACAACAATAGTAAAAATCTTCTTATGGCCCCTTTTTTTTTGGCCGGGCATTCATGAGAGCATGCAAAGGTGGTTCGTGTCTTGTTGTGAACTTCAGATGGTATCTCCGCAAGATGGCATTGTTATGCATTAGTGGTGGTGGACTATACAACACGATATCCTGAGGCAGTGGCGCTCCGCAGCATCTCCACCAAGAGTGGCTCAAGTTTTTTTTTGTGAATTGAAATGCCAGTTTGTCATGAAAAAAAAAAATAAAATGTGTATGGGTAAGGTTGGGCATTGTTTGAATTTTTATGATTCAGATTCTTGTCAATTCCTAATTTTGATTCCAATAAGGTTAATAATAATAATAATAATAATAGTACATAAATAAATAAATGAAAAATCTTAGATATCATTCACATTTATTTTACTTCTTATTGCAAAATATTTCCTTGTCAGCTGAATACTATGAATAAAAATCAACAGGCTAAAGAACACTTACACAAAGATGTGTGTGCAGCAGAGAAAACACAGACATGTAAAAAAAAAAACTTTATATCTAATTGAAATTCTTATGTATTTTAATTGGATAAGAAATAGGTCAAGGTCAAGGTCAAGTTTATTTATATAGCCCTTTAAAACAGCATAAATGCTGACCAAAGTGCTGCACAACATACCAAACAAAACATCCTTGTACAATACAATTTAAACACTAATAATAAAATATCAAAAGAAACCAAAACAAAAATAATAAAATTAAGACAATATTTAAGACTAATATATATATATATATATATATATATATATATATATAGATATATAATATATATATATATATATATATATATATATAATTTAATTTAATAATTAATATTAAATTACACATATGCCTGAGAAAAAAGTATAAGTAAAGTACAAATTTGATTTAGTACACACTTTTCCAGAAACTTTGTGCAATTTCTGAAATGGGCCTATAGTTATTAAAATCAAAAGGATCGAGATTAGCTTTTTTGAGTAAAGGATGGACCACAGCCTGTTTAAGGCAAAATGGTACAGTACTTTTTTGTGAGGTGTTATTAATAGAAAGTAGACTTGGCAACACAGAGGACAGAACATCCTTTAGTAACTTTGTGGGAATGGCATCAAAAGAGCAAGTGGCTGGATTCATGTTAGAGATAATGCTCAACAGCTCAGAGTGTGAAATAGTCTTAAAATTAGAAAAGCAGAGGGGCAAATATTTGCATATTGATAATTCTGAGTTAAATTACTAGAGATCTGTGCCCTAATTTCAGTAACTTGCAAAATTTCTCACATAAGTCTAGGCTAGGTTCTGGGTCGACTAGTCTAGAAGGGTTTAATACTGAATTTAATGTAGAAAACAGTATCTTTGGGCAATGTGAATATTTTGAGATTATGTTAAATAATTCCCAAATAGTTACTAAAGAGAACAATATCACACTGTAGAAAAAAAAATTTTGACACCTTGTTGGAGTGTGCACACAAGGTGCTCTTCCGCTGGTTTCTGGTTGTAAGTTTTCCACTGCTTGTCAGTTTTATCTGGTGGTTTGTGCTCAGTGTGGTTGTAGTTCTCATCTCAGACATCTCTGACTGCAATCAATAATCTGAAGAATCTGGAGAATCTGAAATTACGTAAATGCAGGGTATAGTTAGTTCTGCTACAGGTCTGTGCCTATTATATGAGTTTGCTCTTTTCTGAAATAACTTACCTTAACTTGTTTTGTTGTTGTACAATATACAAGGAAACTTGTGTTAAACTCATGCAATAACAGTATAAACAATATTATTTTGCTAATACTGATAGAATAAAACCAAGAACCGTGTATATATATATATATATATATATATATATAGCGTAAGTATGCAGTATATATGAAGAGTTACTTTGTCAGGTGGAGGACGTGATCTCAAAATTAAAGGTGAATGATGCAACGTAACACCAGCAGGGTTCACTCGTACTTCATTTAATTTAGTTGAAATACACAATACATGGAACATTTTTGAGGCTATATTATTGATTATTTATGTTGCTAAGGGTCTTACACAGTGGATACACAGAAAATGGCAATCTGATTTTGACGGTTTAATTGGGATTAGGATCTGATTTAGGAGATATCACAGACATTCCATGTCATAGAATATACATGTATATCTGACAGATTTTGATAATTGAATTTCTTATTTTGCTGGTGATGGCGCAAATTTAGGCTACTTATTTTTTGCATCTATGCCAAAACACGCACATGCAATTTGAACATTTGAAGAAGAAAAGGAAAAAAAAAAAAAAACATCTGGTGTGACCAATAAACTAACTGTAGTTTATCTTCATTTGAATTTGTACAATGTGAATAATATAGACTAATATGTTTGAAAAAAAGTAAATGCGAACATCCAGCTGAATCATAATGGTCACTTGGGCAAATTACGTCATGCAAATTCAAATAAATTAACCAACAATTATCCAAAACATAAAATATTTACAAATCGAGATTGTTTTGGCGATTGACCAAGCTTCAGTTTTTGGACGTCTTGGTTTTGGAGTAAGAACGAGCTGCTCTTCCACTGGTTTCTGGTTGTCAGTTGTATCTGCTGGTTTGTGCTCAGTGTGGTTGTAGTTCTCACTCACAGCTCTGACTGTGGATACAGTAATATACTTTTATCATAAGAATCTGAAACACATATATACAATGTTAGTTGTGCTACAGGTCGATGCCTATTACATTATTATGCTATTTTTAAAATAACTAACTTTTCAGTCACACTTTATTTTGAGGTCCAGTTTTCACGATTAACTAACAATTAACTATGACTTTTGCCTTTATAAACTCCTAATTTGCTGCTTATTAATAGTTAGTAAGGAAGTTGTTAAGTTTAGGTATTGGGTAGAATAAGGGATGTAGAACAGTGTCTTGCAGAATATGTGCTTTATAAGTACTAATAAACAGCCAATATGCTAATATTCATGCTTATAAGCAACTCATTAATAGTGAGATTGGTCCCTATATACTAAAGTGGTAGCTACTTTTCTTATTTTATTGTTGTACAATCTACAAAGTAATAAAAAAGTGCTTTTATTTATTTATTCATTTATTTTTCTTCTCTCAAATATACTTATTCAATCATTTAATCCGTTTGGTTGTTTCTCACCTATAGCTCTCATGTCAGTGTTTGTGTGGGGCCTCAACTGCACTTAAAGGTGCACTAAGCAATTTTGTCTGCTAAAATTTTTACTCTTAAAGAAACATTTATTTCAGCAAATATTTAAACTCACATCATGAGACTCAAGTCATTTCAGTAGCCATGTATCGGGTATATTATGCACTGTATAGAGCTGTTGAACAATGAAGTAAGATTCATAGGTAGGGCTGAAGCTACTGAATGTAAACACACAATCATAGGTGTAGATTTAGGTAGGGCTGCTACAGACATGACTGCAGACATGAAAACCTGAAACGATTCATTAGTAATGACCTTTTACTGACAATAAAACTACAGTTTGCACAAATCTACCCTACATTTATTGAGGTGCTACAAACAGTGAAATTGTAGCTTACTTGCTTTTCTTAATACTTTTAAACATTATGGTTTGAGTCTAGATTATTCATGCCTCTTATTAAAAACCAGTCAGAGCCCAGATATGAGAGATGAGATCAAACTATCAGATAAACCAGAAAACAGATGTAGAAAAAAAAAGAAAGAAAGATAATGACACAGACATAGTGAGAGAAGAAATAAGTCAAGATTGGCATGAGTATTTTGTTATTATAAGTTTAGGTAAAATTATGAGCTTTCTATCTTCTGAAAGTTGCACAGTACCTATTCTGGACAAGTACTTATTTTCACATTATTTAATTACATATTTTCAGACAAAAATCATAATTACTAGAATATGAACAATTATACATTTGAATGGAAGCTGGGAAGTTGACCGCTAGAGGTTTGCCGAAATTTGAACCAATCATTGACTCATTAGTTTGTGTTAAGGTCTACCAGCTCTTGTTTGGTCTGTCAGTGATCTAATTCATCACAGAAAGAATGGACACTGGATTTCAGTCTTCATCATCCTCCTCCTCCTCACTGACTTTGTTGAGATTTTCTTAAGTCCCTACATACTGATAAAGAATATTTTAAATGAGATTCCCTCCTGTATGGATTGGATGTGTTTAGTTTTTTGGAGTTTATGGTGGTCGTCAAGACACTGTGGTCTCCTCCTAAACCAGCTGGTGGCGCTAGAGGGAATTCTCTCAGTAAAGTGTCCACTGTGTACAGCTGCTGTTTTCTCTTCACCATGTTTTATAATTTTGTACATATTTGTGTTTCTCTGTATTATTATTGGTTATATGTTTTTACATCCTGTTTATTATATATTTTTGCTGTATGTCCATGGTGTTGATTGTGTCGTGATCACATAGGTAATATCTTGTGGAGCTTCATGTTCTGGTAAACATCACTCTCACACATCCAGGAAACCAGATCTTCACATTTTAGTCATTTTCATATTAACCCTGCTGATGTTTTGTCTTCCCTTTATTTTATTCCACCTTTTTATGTCTATTTCATTTTTGTAATGAACAATTGTTTTTATTTTTTCTTTCTTTACATTTACATTTAATCATTTAGCAGACGCTTTTATCTCAATTATATTATATTATTTCATAGGGAATAATCGATAATTATGATTTTTGTCATAATCGTGCAGCCCTAATTTACTTTCATTTTTAAAACTTTGGTATCAGAATAAAGCATAATATGATGGGAAGTTTCAATAATATTTTAATTTGAAGAGATTTCAATCTCACTGTGTGCTCTAATGCTTTAAAAAAATTGTGTGGTGTTGAAAACTTTTTTTTTTTAAACGCACATGGGTAAGTTACATGAGGCCAACATGGAACCCGTGGACAAACCTACTTAAAACCCATACTTAGATGGATCCCAGATGGGTTTTGCATATGTCAAACCCACATGGGCCCCACACACAAATATTGGCTCGGAGACATGCATTGCTCCATTTATATGTTGCATAAAACCAAAAGATTCCAAAATGTTACAAAATTCAGAAACCAAGGGTCGACCTGGGCAGCACACATGTACAATAAAATAACCCAATAAAAACAGATTATCATATGATGGTATAATACAAGTTAAAAAAATCACCAAACTCTTGTATAAAACCACTGTCAAAATTAGGTGGCCTATAAATAAGAGCACAGAACACCAGCACAATACACTGTATCTCAAACGATGAATAACTTCCAACAGAAACTGTCCATATATTAAGAGATTATGTAAAAACCATGGCAACCCCACCGTCCTTGCCAGTACATTTTGGTGTACTAATAAAACAACAATCAGGCAGACAGTTCCTCAAAAAATGTACGACTCACCAGTACAGGCCTGTCAGAAATAGGATAGCCAAGTTAAGTCCAGTATAAAAGTCATTTAAAATGAAAGTCTTGTTGCACACAGACCTAGCATTAACTAGAGCCATGTTGAGATGAGACTGTGATGCCAGGTTCTGATCCAATTGAACAAAGTCCAGCTGAAGAATATTTAAACATTCCACTCCTCTCTGGCGAAGTCGTAAACACGGAAACACAGTAGACCGGGAAGACCGGAAATACTGAAAGATGAAAAGCATATCTATAGAGTGTCACAGCAAGTTATCCCCCTCCAAACGCATTGTATCCAGGGAATACTGGGTCAAAGACTTTATGGTGGAAACAATTGCCCATCAAATTCTGACCCGAACACTGCCACATCTAACTCTCTTCCTGCAGCGTTTCCCTAGAGGAGGAACACAGCAAGACTGGAGTAGAGAACAGCACAGCTTAGAAACTATCCAGCTTCCATACAACATTTAATGTTGAATAGGTCTTGGCGATTGTAAGTCAGCACTGAGTCTACATAATACCAGTGCAACACCACACAAAGTACAAGCAGATACCAAACGGACAGGTATGACAGACTGAGACACACAAGAGAGATGGCATGCTGAGTACACTGGCACCGCTCTGCCTAGTAAAACAGTCATTACTGCTGTGCTGTTGGGAAATGTCTGTGCCTGTTGATGCCTCAGGTAGCCAACACAGTTTGGCCCGTTAATGGCCCAGATCTGGCAGGCCGGATGAAATAACTCGGCTCGGCTGTGGTTGCCAGAATCGGCATTGACATTTGATGAATGATGCCCCAGAATTGGCCCAAATACACTGGCCCGAGTATGGCTGCCAAAACTGCCGGCATTGGGCCACAATCACGCCGACAAGAATTGAAACACTTAGCCGGTACTGGCCCTAGTCTGGGTACTGAAACTGGGCCAACACTACTGGCATTGGGCCACAATCACAAGTGGCCCAATGCCGGTGGTGTCGGCTCAGTTTCAGTATCAAGACTCGGGCCAGTACTGGCTAAGAGTACCATTTTGGTTGGTGTGATATATATATATATATAGATATATATATATATATATATATATATATATATATAATATATATATATATATATATATATATATATATATATATATATGTATGTACTTACACTTACTCATACAGAATTACAACTTCTAAAATATGTGTATTAAAGACTTCTTCCAGTTTTGAAATAAAACCAGAGCTTTGAATAATTTATATATAATATATATATATATATATATATATATAATATTATTATTTTTTTTTATTTATTTATTATTATTATTTTTCCCAAAATTCTGAAGATGGCATCTTTTAACTAAAATAAAATACATATTTTGCAGTGTCCTTGTTATTATGCATGTCAACTAAATATGTCACCTTTACAAAGATTAAGGGTTTGGCCCTTACACCATTTTTTTTCATGGCACCATTTTTTTTCATGGCATCCTCACCGACCCCATGAATTATCCCATAACATCCACGTGTGCCCCTTTCCCCCAAGTATAAAAATTACACCATAAAAATATGAGTGATATAATTTATGAAAAGAAAAAAGAAAAAAAAAAAGAAAGAAAAAATTACAGGAGCTTCCTCAAGTAAGCGTCTCTCACAAATCTCAAGTCCCTACCATCAAGTCTCAATCAAGTCTCAATTCACAGTATAAACAAATCAAGCAAGTCAAGTCAGTGGCTCGCCTCAAGCAAGTCAAGTCTAGTCCTGCTAAGGATCAAGCCACAGTATCAAACAGGAACAAATATATTTTTGCCACATGACCTTATTCATTTTTCCTCAGAAATTAACTTTCTTAATTATACATTTTAAAGTAATAATGTTTTAAAAATAACATTTTGAATATAGGCAAAATACTACTTTGTATATCGCTAAAGCCAGTAATTGAGAAAATATTGATAAAAATACAAGATAAAAATATGTATCTCATATTTATGTTATATTGAGTTTGACCATCCTAGGAGACAGATAATATTTAACAGGTGTTTGAAAATTATTTTGCACTAAATATCTCCAGCGAAGACTGGGATTCAGTGTGGGAGCATGCTAAAGAATTTCAGTGTGTAACAAAACATGCTATTCAGTTTAAAATAATATGCTGACTACAAATCACCCCTTACATCAGAAATAAAATGGACCCAAAATTTTCATCAGATATAGACACCGTATTTGGACTGTTTCTTTCACTTTGCATGATTGCCTACATTGTTCTTGAAAACTATTGTCATGGCTCAGAACAAGAAGCCTATTGATGTTTAATGTGTATGTGTCCTCCCCTGTAACTTATTGATTTCTTTGATTTTTATCTTAATTAAAAAACTAAGTTGACAGCTATGCCTTTAAGGTCTGCCTAAGCTTTAAGTTTTTTTTTTTTTCTGTTTCTTTTTTTTCTGTTTGTTCTGTTGGAATGTAAAATATCAAAGGGGTCATATGATGTTGCTAGAAAGGACATTATTTTGTGTATTTGGTGTAATGAAATGGGTTTATGTGGTTTAAGTTTAAAAAAACACATAATTTTCCACATACTGAACATTATTGTTTCTCTTCTATGCCCCACCATTCTGAAATGCATCGATTTTCACTAAGCTCATCAATCTGAAAAGCGAGGTGTGCTCTGATTGGCCAGCTATCAAGTGCGTTGTGATTGGCCAAATACCTCAAGTGTGTGACGGAAATGTTACACCCCTTCAAAATCATACTCAACCGCAGATGAGCATGGATGGATGAGCTCGACACATGCACAGTTCCAACCGCTGTGCGGCTGTCTGCGAGCCCTCTTGATGATGAAAATAACATAATGCCGACGGAGCGCGAATGGCCGAAGTATACTTTGGCCTTTACGCGATCGGCAACCGGCTGTTTTTTGCCTTATTGCAACTCTTTGTTCTGGACTTGCACAACTGCTTTGCATTGCAATCATTTTTTTCAAAATGTCATTCACGTGAAAACATAGGCCGCTGAAGACGGATGCACAGAGAAAAATGCTGTAGCAGACAGATCACTCACTGGTCATGATGCACGAACTATTGGAAGAAAATCCTCAATATTGATTTGGGGGTTTATATGAATATGTTTCTGAGGGGAGCTGACTGTCTTTTGAAAAGTTTACTTGTTATTTTCTTTTCATCTCACCTCTTTATAATTAATATTAAAGCAGTGTTTCGCAGCTTTGTTTACAGTGGTAACCAAGGAAACACTGTATCTGGTCTATATCTGGTGTTCCAGAAGCGCCTCCTGCTGTCAGAGAGTGAATATGCATCTATGCATCTATTATTTCCCCTCAGTCTCCTCAGAAATCTTGGTGTTATTTTGGACTCTGAACTTTGCTTAACTAAACAAATTAATACAGTTGTCAAGAACAGTTTTTATCAGTTACGGATCATCTCGAGACTGAAATCATTTTTAACTTTTAATGACCTGGAGAAAGTCATTCATGCTTTTATTACCTCCCGCCTTGACTACTGCAATTCATTATATTTGGGTCTTCCTCAGTCATCCATTGCATGCTTGCAGATGGTACACAATGCTGCTGCAAGGCTGTTGACTGGGGCAAAGAAAACAGATCACATTACACCAGTTTTAGCCTCTCTTCATTGGCTTCTTGTCTATTTTAGAATTCAATTAAAAATCTTGTTGTTTTTAAAGCTCTTAATGGTCAAGCCCCATCTTATCTCTCAGATCATCTTATTCATGTTTCATCCTCCAGATCTCTAAGATCTTCTGATAGAGCTCTTTTAGTTGTCCCTCGTTCACGCCTAAAAACGAAGGGTGATAGGGCTTTTTCTATTGCGAACCAACCTCCACTGGACATTCGCCTTGCACCTTCTATCACAACTTTTAAAATGAAGTTGAAAACATATGTTTATTCCCAGGCATTTTAAATTGGATTTCATCTATGTTCCATTGTTTTACTGTATCATCTGTTTTGTTTATTTTATGTTTATCTTTGACTTTGCTCAGCGCTTTGGTCAGCTTTGCTGTGATAAATGTGCTATATAAATAAACTTTACTTACTTACTATTTCAGAGCTTCTGCTGTTTGTTTCCTTCAGCCATGTATAATTTCACAAAGCTTGTCAGAACATTCTGTTTTTGCTTCAAATTGGGTTATTATTAAATCAAATTATGTGTATGATTATTATTATATAATTAAATGATATGAAATTATATAAATTATATGTATATGAATTATATAACTAAAATTAATTAACTGTAATTACAGATTTAGGTTAAATAAAGATGTCAGTGTTTATTTTTTTAATATTTTATTTTTAGGAAACAAATCGAAAAAAAAAAAACCTAATTCTACTGTTTATAATATTCTGTATATTGCTCAAGAACAAGAAAAAAAAAAAAAAAAAAAATATATATATATATATATATATATATATATATATATATATATATATATATATATATATATATATATATATATATATTACCCAGTCATTTAATAATAACACATTTCAGAGCTGTAACAACAGTACCGTGATACCATGAAACCGTGATATTTTTGCTTAAGGTTATCATACTGTACATTCAAAATCTCATACCGGCCCATGCCTAGTGGGAAATCCTTTAAATATGCAAACGTACTTACAGATTGTGAGTCAGAACAGCCAGCATTGCAGTCTACTCTCCCTTTATCAGGAAACAGTCCTCCATAAAATGCGCTGCAAACATCTGAATATTTGGGTTGGACTGTTCTGGAACAGTGTTGTACATACAACTTAACCACTGATTTCTAGTTGTGTCCTCTTTTGGAAGACCAAACAAAGTAGTTTTGCTTTCACAAGGAAACACAGTGTCTCCACAACATGGTGGCAGCAGTAACAGTGAGAATAAAAGTCACACCTTCTTTATTTGCGTGAACATTTGGCTGGCGTTATGCAAATCTTCCCACATCATGACGTAGACATGTGAGGGCGTGTTAGAAGGAGCCGTTCTAGGAGGGTGTCGTTGACTCTGAATATCTCTTTGGATTTGAGACTTTAGTCTTTGCAACTTTTCAGATATTCTTTATGCACCAAGAGCTTGTAACACTCCAGAGAGAAAGGAAAAACTGAAATAGCATCATATGACCCCTTTAATTAAAAAATGGAATAAAGAAATATGAAATGATAAGCCTACTTCCATGACATTGATGCCGCCAGTAAGTGGTGGCAAATCACTGCTTTATCACAGGAGCGTTCATTGAACTGATATATTCTTAACAGCTGATTCGTTCATGAACAAGCAAGAATGGGACACTGAATCACTCCAACGATTCATTCAAATCCCTGGATTTGTTCAGTATTCAGTGTGTTGTTTAGATACATGCGTAACTGTGGGCTGAACGGAACTCTTGACAGCCGCGCTGAAAAATTACTAAATATCGTATGTTAAAAATATAAAAACTCATACTAGGGCAATTTTGACAACACATCTTGGATTTTGGGTGCAAGACAGACATCACTAATCAGTAAAACACTATGGTTTCCGTGGTACAATTCCATACATTGACAAAGAGGGATGCTTGACACTAAAGTACTGTTTTGAGAGGAAAACACAAGCAAATTTAATGTTTGACGTCGTTAATTACAAACACAAGATTAATCATTTACAATCACTTTAATTTAACCCATTTGTGCCCCGATTTTTCTGAATGGTTTCATGTATATAGTAATGTTAAAAGTGTCCTATGTGCACATGTTCTGCATTTATTTTCCCCAGGTTTTAGTTTTTTTTTTTTTTTTTTTTTTTTTTTTTTTTTTTTTTTTTTCTTGAAAATCATATCAGAATGTGCGGTAACTATAGTTGTTGTTAACTATATGATGTTGTATTCACCCCATCAATGTCAAATTTGAATAGGAGGAGAGCATTTGGCATCTAACTCAAAATAACTGTTTTCAATAGATCAGTCTTTATTCATAAACAAATTAATTATGCATAAGAGTCTAAGAACATGCGATGCAACCCCCCCCCCCAAAAAAAAAGGAAAAAAGTTGCATCTATCTTATAATCTCTTGAATATAAAAACACAACAAATCCATTTGTCTTAAAGTGTTGGGACATAGTGCAGCACAAAGTGCAGCCATTAAGTTGCCCCAACAGGGTATTATGTAATATAAGTTAAATGAAAATAAATACATAAAAATAAATAGAATTAAGAAAATATTACATCTATATAAAAAAGGGTATACCTGAAAGAAAATTACGCATTTAACTGTTTGGTTACCAACATTCAGCAAAATATCTTCTTTTGTCCTCAACAGAAGAAGAAACTCATAAGTTTGCAACTTGAAGATGACACAATGATGACACAATTTCCATTTTTGGGTGAACTTTCCCTTATGTAAGCAGTTTTAGTAGACTACAAGGAGTACTGCAGTAAAGGTACAAGTAGTTTTAAAAATTTACATAAGCATATTTGCATACTATACTTTGTGATGTAAATATGTAAAATATCACATATTTTATGAATATGCACATATTGATTAGGTCAAATGGATTAACCCTGACAAAAGTCCTTGATATTCATGAAATTAATGATATTATTTTTAAAAAATATATGCTTATTTAAACAATTATCATGTGTAGGCTACACCCATGATTGTTTGTTTATTTACTTATTATTGAATATGCAGGTATTTTCATTCTTAGAGGTGTGTTAGTTAAATAAAATAAATAAATAAAAAATAAATAGAATGAAGTAAATATTACATCTATATAATAAAAAAGGTATACCTGAAAGAAAATTACACATTTTTTTCAGGCCCATATAGTATTCAATGGCTGACTGATTTCATATAATAATGTAAATGTAAATTCATTACTTGTCTGAATTTCAGCATTACAATGGAATCATAAGCTACTCTTCATAAAATGAATTCTTCAGCGCAAATGGAGAAAAACTAACTTGGAAGTTTTTAGAATTGCGTTGAGAAGAGGTTTGTTATACTCAAGTACTCGACAAGCAGAGGTTTATTATACTCAAGTACTCGACAAATAAGAAATTGCAGTTGAACGAAGCAGGCAGGCAGGCTGACGATACCACCGCTCAGGACAGCGACGCAGGGATGCAATGGGCGAACCAAACCGGTGGGATCCAGGAATCCAGGAATCCAGGAATCCAGGAATCCAGGAATCCAGGAATCCAGGAATCCAGGAATCCAGGAATCCAGGAATCCAGGACGAAGAGACCAGACCAGGAAGCACATGAACAGCCAGAACCACCAGACACACTGAAACAATCTGACAACACGGCTGGGTGAGACACAGGTTTAAATAGCCCCGGTGATGAGTGCAGCAGGTGGCAGTGATCAGGGTGATAGGTAATCAGTAACCGCGCCTCCAACACAACCGCACGCACAGAGAAGGTGAGACAGTGAATTCATGAACCGTGACAGAATTAGGGTCCTTGAGCAATTAGAATGAAACGCATCCAAACTAGATAAAGGGGCCTCAATATTTTGCCCCTTACGGAGACACCCCTCGCTGCAGACTGTAGCGCGGTGACGTCACGTACGTACGTCACGTATGTGTTTACCGCGCATGCGCAAAGTGACGTAAGGTATGTCTTTAGCACGCATGCGTGTGTAATTTGCATTGCGTGATGACGTTAGTTGTTTTCGCGTCTTGCGTGCATTAAAATGCATGCGTGTACTTAAAAGAAAACTCTAATAAAATGTTAAAGTATTAAAGAACATTAAGGTGTAAAAAAAAGACGGGAAAAACAACAGTAAAATATAATACAGCAAACAGCACATATCCATTATTTTAACCATGTTTCATCTGAGGTAAAATTATACGGAATTACAGAGTTTATTCTGTAATATCTTTGTAGTATTTTATTTACAATATATTAACATTATGTTGCACTTTACTTCACTGTGTGTATTGTAATATTACACTTTAATGACACCTCATATATGTCTTATTGAGCTATTCAAGAGTAAAACAGATGAAAATTAGTCGTCAGCTCTAGTGGTGCAGATAATAAAACGTGTGTTGTTTACAATTTGATGCAATCGACCCGGGTTCGAGTGTTCCTTTTGACTTAAGATTTTAACGTTTAGTTTTTCTCCTTTTTCAAATTTCAAATCACATCAGAAAAGCATGTATTTTCAATAAAAATGAAGGAAATAATCAAAAAGTTGTGTGGGATGGGTTTATTGTCCCAATAAGGTGGCATCCATATAATAATTTGAATTAAAATTATAATTTACACTCAATAAGTTATTATTGCATACTGTTTTATAATGTACTACAATACTGAGTTGCAGATACTTGCCACTATTTGCAATAAGTATAAGTTGCAACCTGGAACTCAGGTTGTATTGTGCAGAAAATGCACTCCAGTTCACGACACCTAATTTACATAAAAGAACAAACGATATTAAAGCAATATTAAATCATTTTGAAGAAAGGCAGAAGAGCCATACAAGGAAAAGATTTTAAATGTATTTTTAAATATATTATAGGATGGTGTTAGAAAAAGTGTTATTTGCTTTTTCTGTAAAGTGATTTAATTTATAACCAGCATTAACATCAACTAAATTAATAAAGTTTGTCACGTTGAGGCCAATTTTATTTTATTTTTTTAGATTAGATTAGATTCAACTTTATTGTCATTGCACATGTAAGGTACAAGGCAACTTAATGCAGTAAGCATCTAACCAGAAGTGCAGTAAGCAGTAAGAACAGGATATACAGTGTCTACAATATGTTACAAATGTACAATAAATCTACAAATAAGGCAGTTTTTAATTACATAATTTACAGATTTTAAATACTATCAGCATGAACTACAGATAGGTGTGCTATGAACATACTATACAGATGGATTATGTAAGTGTATGTACACTATAAGCAGAAACTATGAACATATGAACATCATTTACACTAGTGCAATGGACAGTAAAAAAGTGCATAGAAAATATTTCAGTGTGCAAATGGATTACTCAGTATTCTGGATGAACAGACAGTAGTTCAAGTAATAACAAGTTACTGTTTTTTGCTTGTTTGTAAATCAAATGTAGTGATGAGGAGGGGGAGGAGTCTGTGTGTGTGTGTGTGGGGGGGGGGGGGGTGGTGTTGGAGGGGGGGGTGGGTGTGTGTGTGTGTGTGTGTGTGGGTGTGTTTGGGGGTAAAGCTGTTCCTGGATCTGCTGGTCCTTGTCCGGAGGCTCCTGTAGCACCTCCCGAAGGGCAGGAGGTTAAACAGTCTGTGGTCTACACTGGTAGAAGTTCACCAGGATGGCTGAAGACAGCTGGTTCTTCTTCAGTGTCCTGAGGAAGAAGAGGCACTGGTGAGCCTGTGAGCCTCTGATACAGTCTATCAGAGAAAAACAAAAACAGATAGTTGAGAGGAGACAGACAGAGAGATGAAAAGAGACAGATACTATTTACAGTACTCACTACATGGTAAGGAGTTAAAGAACTATCTAGCCACATGAAGTGGGTCTCTTCTCTGAATTTCTTCTCACTGACGGTGTCCCTAAAAAGTAATATGAAGTCACATGAAGGTAAATTTAAGAGGTAACACTTTACAATAAGGTGTCATTGGTAAACACTAGTTAATGTATTAATTAACATGAACTAACAATGAACAATACATTTGTTACAGTATCTTTGATAATGTTAGTTAATGAAAAATATTACAAATATGTTAAAAAAATGTTTTTGTTTGTTTTTTTTGAAATGCATGCAACCGCAGTGGCATTACTTACATTAATAAAGTCTTTCTGCTCTATTTTAAGACATCTTTAAAGGCTCATTTTAGGCGAAATAAGACTTTTAAAGACCCTTTAAAGAGCAGCAGAATCCCTGTCACTTCGAATAATAATATCATGAGACATGTCATAAATGTTTGAAATCACACACATTTGCAATGACACGCTCTATGATTATGACCAAAGTATCCTTACAATTAAAAGCCATTAAAACAAACTCACATTTTTAAGAAAACAAAAGTAATTAAATGTTTTTTGACTTTACTGCCACCGAATCTCAAATCCACCATACCTTACGAACATCCGGAAGTGAATGAACCTGGATATGCGCATTAATGCCAGTCAGTAGGGTGCGCATGCTTATTTACGGTAAATACATAAACGTGACGTCACCAAGTTACTGCGCATGCGTTTCATAGGCATACCTTACGTCACTTTGCGCATGCGCGGTAAACACATACATACGTGACGTCACCGCGCTACAGTCTGCAGCGAGGAGTACTTGCCCTTACGAGACATAATGTCATAAAAGGGAGAAAAAGATAATCTGCATCAATTAATCCCATGTGTTAGCTCTTTATCTTTCCATTCTTCCTTTTGTATGAATGACTGGAGTTTGTAAACTGCTGTCACTTGAAAACTGGAAATTCCAACCCCCCATGGCAAAAGCAGTACAGTAGAGATGTCAGTTAAAGGGTTAAGTTTTAGGTGGGGTATTATGAAAGCAAAAGGCAGAAAACAAGACCAATAACCTTGATTTATAAACCTGTTAACACAGTATATTCCATTTCCTCATGATATGTACTTACAAGTCATTTGCCCACCGCTTGAACATTTGACTAAGTATACAAAAAAACCTTGTTTTAGGGCCTGAGCACCGGTGGTGTTTGTTAGGTCTTGGGATTGCTCCGTTTATTTTTGTTGTTCCTCTTGTTATTGTTCCGTTTCTTATTATTTCTTCTTCCTCTTCTCCGAAATGAAACTTTTTGAAAAAAAACTCACGAAACTCACGAAACTTTGCACACGCATCAGAACTGGTGAAAATTTACATCTGATATAGGTTTCAGAAGTGGGTGTGGCAAAATGGCTCGATAGCGGCACCTGTTAAAATTCAACGGAGTGCACCTCGAGCTACATTTCACGTACATGCATGAAAATCGGTTACACACGTGTAACACACCATTACCTACAAAAAAGTCTCTTGGTACAAAATCCAAAACCCAACAGAAAGTAAGTTACTTAGAATTTCATGTATAATTTTTGTGCAATTTTTGCCATTTCCATGCCTCCTACTTTGACGAACTCCTCCTACAGTTTTAATCCGATTATCTTCTAATTTGGTGAGCGTCATCATAAGACCTTTGAGATGTTCAATTGCGAAGATTTTGAGTTTTCGTCAAGGGGTGTGTCCCTGGCGGCCTGACAAATTTTGTTGTTTCGCCGTGAAACAGGAAGTCGCTGTAACTCAGGCAAGCAATGTCCAATCTGCCCCAAACTTCACACGTGTGATAGGTGTTCTGTCCTGAACAAACATCCATGACCAAATTCAGTTATAGTCATAGCACCACCTGCTGGTAACAGGAAGTGACATGGTTAACACTGTTATGGACTCATAGGAACATATTAAAAAGTGTCAGCGAGTGTTAAATACACTGGCAACATGCTAGAAACATACTAAAACATGCTAGCAACATTTAGCTAAATGCTAAATCATCCTATTAATGCAGTGAAACAGGAAGTTACTGTAATTCATGCATACAGTGTCCAATCTGCCCCAAATTGAACAAGTTTGATAAGAGTCCTGTCCTGAACACATCAACATGCCCGTATTCGGTTATAGTCATAGCGCCACCTGCTGGCAACAGGAAGTGGCATGTGTAAGACTGTTATGGATTCCTAGCAACATATAAAAAATTGTCAGGAAGTGCTAAATACACTGGCAACATGTTAGAAACATACTAAAACATGCTAGTAGCACTTAGCTAAGTGCTAAAGCATGCTACTAATGCAGTGAAAAAAACGAAGTTGCTGTAACTCAGGCTAGCAATGTCTTATCTGCCCCAAACTTCATAAATTGGACAAGAGTCCTGTCCTGAACACATCGACATGCCCGTATTCGGTTATAGTCATAGCGCCACCTGCTGGAAACAGGAAGTGTCATGTGTAACACTGTTATGGACTCCTAGCAACATATTAAAACGTGTCAGAAAGTGCTAAATACACTGGTAACATGCTAGAAACATACTAAATCATGCTAGCAACACTTAGCTAAATGCTAAAGCATCCTATTAATGCAGTGAAAGAGGAAGTTACTGTAACTCAGGCATACAATGTCTGATCCGCCCCAAACTTCACAAGTTTGATTAGAGTCTTGGCCTGAAGACATGTACATGTTCATATTTGGTTATAGTTATAGCGCCACCTACTGGCAACAGGAAGTGACAAGTTTTACACTGGTATGCACTATTAGCAACACAGTAAAATATGCCATTGTGTGCTAAACATGCTAGATATATTCTCAAGCATGCTAACAACACTTACTATGTGCTAAAGGATGCTATTAATACTATGAAACAGGAAGCTGTTGTAACTCAGGCAAGCAATGTCCGATCTGTCCCAAACTTCACACGTTTTATAAGAGTCCTGGCCTGAAGATATCTACATGCTCATATTTGGTTATAGTTATAGCGCCACCTACTGGCAACAGGAAGTGATATGTTTTACACTTATGCACTATTAGCAACACAGTAAAATATGCCATTGTGTGCTAATCATGCTAGAAAAATTCTCAAACATGCTAGCAACACTTACTATTTGCTAAAGGATGCTATTAATCCTATGAAACAGGAAGTTGTTGTAACTCATGTATACAATGCCCAATCTGCCCCAAACTTCACACATTTTATAAGAGTCCTGTCCTGAACACATCAACATGCTCGTATTCGGTTATAGTAATAGCGCCACCTACTGGCAATAGGAAGTGTCATGTTTAACACTGTTATGGACTCCTAGCAACATATTAAAAAGTGTCAGGAAGTGCTAAATATATTGGCAACATGTTAGAAACATACTAAAACATGCTATTAGCACTTAGCTAATTGTTAAAGCATGCTACTAATGCAGTGAAAAGGGAATTTGCTGTAACTCAGGTTAGCAATGTCCGATCTGCCCCAAACTTCACAGATTTTACAAGAGTCCTTTCCTGAACACATCAACATGCCCGTATTCGTTTATAGTCATAGCGCCACCTGCTGGCAACAGGAAATTACTTATTTTAAACTAACTTAAACATGAAATGTCTGATCTGCCCTAAACTTCACATGTTTGATAAGATTCCTGGTCTCAACAGATCTTAAGGCCAATATTTCAGTTATAATCATACCACCACCTGCTGGCGACAGGAAATTACTTGCTTTAAACTAACTTAATCATGCAATATCCGGTCTGCCCAAAGTTCATGTGTTTGATATGGGTCCTGGCCTGAACTCATCTTTAGGCCAATATTTATTTATAGTCTTAGCACCACCTGCTGGCAACAGGAAATTACTTATTTTACACTAACTTAAACATGCAATGTCTGATCTGCCCTGATCTTTGCATGTTTGGTAAAAGTCCATGCCTGAAGACATTTACATGCCGATATTCAGATATAATCATAGCGCCACCTGTTGGCAGCAGGAAATGTGGCACAAATATTTACCATTTTAAAAGCATATGGTCCAACGTTCACCGATCTCATATGGCTTAATAGTGCATACCAGTGTAAGATATGTCACTTCCTGTTGCCAGCAGGTGGCACACTTTAATTCACTGATCTCCGATGGTGGTGAGCCCAGGTGCGAGGGCCCTTTCATCGCTGCTTGCAGCTTTAATTTCTTCTTGAAATCGTTTATTTGGTTGTTTGCTTGCATGTCACTGAGAAATAAAACATGGATAACATCTAGAAAAATACTTACAAAAGGAAAATAACAATTATAAACTGCGGCAACTATAGTTGCCGGTGGGCTTAAATGGGTTTTAATGACAAACTTAAGCCACATTTTAAGACCAATGCTGTTTTCAACTACCGAACAAGCTTACACACATTTCGTTTTTGGAGTGCTGACGTCCTGGCTTTGTAAATGCACACAGCAAATGCAATTTTTGAAGTGTTTATCCAAACATCTTGGAAGATTCTCTTGCTCCCTGTATTTGGCGCGCTGTATTCCTGTGCCCGTGCAGTGTCATAAATGAACTGCGTAGACTTGGATCACTTATGCCGCAGATTCAGTGGCTTGCGTTTTCTTTACCAAATTATGTTGCAATGATTTATAATAATAATTACAGTTGTTATAAAGTCAAGTCCGGCCGAGTCATGACGGTCAAGTTAAGTCTCTCTCAAGTCCAACTCACACCTGCTTTGAATTTTCTAGTAATTCTGAAGCCTTTGATTAGCTGAATCACATGTGCTTGATTATGGTTGGAGCCAAACTCTAGCACTACATCAGCGAACTCACAATTATAGCTTCATTATAAATAACTGTTTTTTTGATATTATTTGTGTAGAACGGTTTGTTAAAATGATATTATATGTTAGATTATCAAAAGTTTACTCACCAGAGTAGCAAGTTCTTATGGTCTTCTGGCAATTAGCAGCGATTAGCAAAAGCCTATCAGGTTTTGTCCTTAGATGTCAAAGCTAGTGTGCATGTCTTGAAACTCATATAGCAAAAAAACAAAAACAAATAAAGTTCCCTTAACCACTTTAAGCTTGTTTCATTATATGAATTAAGTCATTCATTTCCAAATGTAGTTAAAGAAAAAAAGAGAATATTGGATAAAAGGGGAAAAATATTAATAGGAATTCAAATACACAACTAACCTACTGACAGATTTTGATTATAAATATATTCTATATAAATGTTTACCTCTACATAAGCTAAAAAAAAAAAAAATACAGATTATGCAAATGCTTCAAATAATACTATAGCTATACACTACTAACCTATTGACAGAATTTTACTTTAAACATATTATATATAAATGTTTACCTATACACTAAAAAATACAAAACTATACAAATGCTTCACATAAACACTGTATCTATACACAATTAACCTACTGACAGATTTTGAATATAAATATACTATTTATAAATGTTTACCTATACATAGACTGAAAAAGAAAAATATATAGACATACGAATGCTTCACATAATACTGTACATGTCCAAAGAGAAACATCATAAGTCAAGCAGCTGGCTGGGGAACAGTGCAAGATGATATGAAGTGCATGAGCGTGTAAACACACATATCACTGAGTCTTTTGTGGGATTTTGTACACACAGCAGTTGGGTTGGGTCAACGGAGTTTCTCCTGAAGTCCATCACAACCTCCTTTGTCTTCTCCACATTGAGGGACAGGTTGTTAGTGCAACACCATTCAGCCAGTTGTGCCACTTCCTCTCTGTAGTGCGTTTCCTTGTTGTTGCTGATTAGACCTACCACCTTTGTGTCATCCGCAAACTTGATGATGTGGTTGAAGCTGAACTTGGCAGTGCAGTTGTGGGTCAGTAGCGTGAATAGCAGCAGGCTGAGCACAAAGCCTTGTGGGGCACCTGTGCTCAGTGTGGTAGTGCTCGAGGTGTTGTGGCCGACATGGACTGACTGAGGTCTTCCAGTTAGAAAGTCCAGGATCCAATTACAGAGGGAATTGTTAAGGCCCAGCAGGTTTAGTTTGTTAATGAGCTGTTGTGGTATTATTGTGTTGAATGATGGGCTGAAGTCGATGAACAGCATTCTAACATAGGAATCTTTATTTTCTAGGTGGGTAAGAGCCAGGTAGAGGGTGAAAGAAATTGCATCGTCTGTAGAGCGGTTTGGACGGTATGCAAACTGGAGTGGATCGAGTGTGTTGGGGAGGCTGGTTTTGATATTGTGCATGACTAACCTCTCAAAGCACTTCATCATGATTGGAGTCAGTGCTATGGGACGGTAATCATTTAGACAGGACACAGGTGATTTCCTTGGTACCGTTACGATTGTTGTGGATTTGAGACATGTGGGGACGACTGTCTGGCTTAGCGAGGTGTTGAAGATATCTGTTAGGACATCTGTCAGCTGTTCAGTACAGTCTCTCAGTACATGGCCAGGTATGTCGTCAGGACCCGCAGCTTTGCATTGGCTGGAGACAGACAGAGCTTCTGGTCGGTGGGAGGTATGGGCAGTTTTTGTACAGGTGTGTCATTCTGCATTTCAAACCATGAATAAAAGTGGTTGAGTGTATCCAGGAGGGATATGTCATTATCATAGGCCTGTGGCGGAGGCTTGTAGTCAGTGATGGTCTGAATGGCTTGCCACAGGCTCCGTGTGTCTCTGCTGTCTGTGAAGTAATGAAGTTTTGCATTTTTGATGCCACAGGACAGATGGGCTCTTGCTGTTTTGAGGGCTGCTTTATCTCCTGATCTGAATGCTTCATCTCTGGTCTTTAGCAGCCCACGGACCTCTGTTGTCTTCTATTTTGGTTTGCATGTGTGGTGATGGTCTTGGTGACTGTCACATCATCAATGCACTTTTTGATATAAGCACTCACAGTTTCAGTGTACTCCTGCAGGTCTGTGTGCTTGTTGTAGGTGGCTGCCTCTATAAACATGTTCCAGTCTGTGCACTGAAAGCAGTCCTGTAGTGTTGAGGTAGCATCATCTGGCCAAACTGTGATGAGTTTTTGAACCGGTTTGGTGAATTTCAGAAGTGGTCTGTAAACTGGAATTAGCATAACAGAGATGCGATCTGAGTACCTGAGGTGGGGGCGGGGTACGGTCTTGTACGCTTTCTTTCTGTTGTGTAAACAAAGTCTAGTGTTTTTTTTTTTTTTTTTTTTTTCCTTTGTTGCAAAGTTCACATGTTGGTAGAACTTTGGCAAAACTGTCTTTAAGTTTGCAAGGTTGAAGTCACCGGCTATTATGAAAAAGCCACCAGGGTTATATGTTTGTTGTTCGCTGATGGCGCTGTACACCTCACGAAGCGCGTCCTTCGCATTAGCACATGGGGGAATGTAAATTGCGACAAATAACAATGGCCGTGAACTCCCGTGGCAGATAGAACAGTCAACACTTCACAAACATAAACTCCACTAGCGGTGAACAGTATTTTGCCACTACCACAGCATTATTACACCAATCTTTGTTGAAGTACACACACAAGCCACCTCGCAAGCTTTACCAGACAGTGCTGTATCTCTATCCGATCAGTAGCAGGAGAGTCGGTTCAGCTGAATAGCATTTTCCAGGATGTTGTCGTTTAGCCATGTTTCAGTTAAAACAAACACACAACAATCCCTTGTCTCATGGGTCATGGATCTGCACATCCAAAGCCTAGCAAAATCTGGCAACCATTACTGGGCCAGAGCTGGTTCACTTTCAGTGAGCCACTGCCAGAACACAGCCAAGTGAGCCGACACTCAGCCGCAATTGGCCCGGTTGTGCTGGCTACCTGGGGCTTTATTTTCTGTTACTTTATCCACTGTATTGAATAAACCTGAGGTTTTCTGTGTTGTATCGTTTTTCTTCTAAAAGAGACACAAAGTAAGCAGATCTAGCCATTTTTATAGATTTTCTGTAGATAGAAGTACTTACCTTCTATGCAAAATTTAATTTGTTGCATAGGCGATTTTTGATTTGTTGCATTTTTTTTAGAATTGCAGTTTCTGACATGGTAGCCAGCAGACTAGTTTTAGTGCACATACACTAAATGGCTCTGCCAATGGTGCCTTCTTTGATTTAGCAAAACCATTCCTGATTTAGCAAAACAGTATCACTGCCATACATACCACCACAATCGTTCCCTTTAAATAGACTCCTAAGCCTTTACTGCCTAATTTTTTTGCTTTGTGTAGTATATTTGTGTTTTTATTTTTAATTTTTTTTTAGTGATGTTGTATCCATGACATTTCATCAGTAAGCCCCCTTTACTCACAATAAAACTTCAGTTAGCATGAAGAGTACACTGTTAAGTTTTTTAGGTCTTTTTAAATACAGTAAAACATTTACTTAAGTCAACTTTTTTTTCTTAATTTACTTTTCTTAACACTTTTAAAATTTATGTTTTTATTGAAGATTATTAATGATTACTGAAACATAGTCAGAGCTCAGATATGAGAGCTGAGATCAAACAACCAGATAACCAGAAACCAGCAATAGAAAGAGCAAGACACACACAGAGAACAAGAGAAGAAATCAATCAAGAGCACAACGCTGTAGAAATCTCCTGAAAATATCTAGGTAAGGCTTACATAATTTTTTGTTTTCACTTGAATTTATTAAATGTGAACTGGCATACGATGCATGCAACGCATGAGTCTTTTCAGCCTGATGATTCTGAGTTGTTGTTTGTTTAGTTGACTTTCAGAGCTTTGTATCTTCTGAAAGTTACTCAGCATACAGCTGAGCTGTATGGTTTTTTCTTTTGTTGTTGTTGTTGTTGTTGTTTTTACTTATTTTCTTGAATATTTTCAGCAGAATAGCGGAAAGAGATCAAAGAGAAACTAGAAAAATGGAAAACTATCCATTTAAATGGAAGCTGGAATATTACTGGTTGGAGATAACAGTCAGATTATCTGTCTTGATGGTTTGTAGTGTGTGTGCAGGTCTACCAGCTCTTGTTTGGTCTGTCGGTGATCTAATTCATCACAGAAAGAATGGACATCATATTTCAGTCTTCATTATCCTCCTCCTCCTCACTGACTTTGTTGAGATTTTGTTGAGTCCCTACATACTGATAAAAAATCTCTTAAATGAGATTCCCTCCAGTATGAATTGGACATGTAGAGTTTTTTTGGCTTTATGGTGGTCGTCAAGAGTCTGTGGTCTCCTCTTAAACCAGCTGGTGGCCCTAGAGGGAATTCTCTCAGTGAAATATCCACTGTATACTGCTTGTGTTTTCTCTTCATCTCGTTTAGTAATTTTCTACATACTTGTGTTTCTCTTTATCATTATCTGGAGGATTTTATTTTCTGAAAGATTTGATTTGATTTTTTTTGTTTTTGTGTTGATTGCGTCAGTAATCATATGGATAATATCTTGTGGAGTTTCATGTTGTGCTGCTGATCATCACTCTCACACATCCAGGAAACCAGATCACCATATTGTGGTTATTTTCATATTAACTCTGCTGGTGCTTTATCTGCCCTTTTTATTTTTCATATTTCCTTTACACTTAGATGAGATTAATAATGTTTTTTATATTTCTTGTTTTTTGATGAGTGTGAGATTAATTTCAGATCCTCTCCTGTGTGTGCTGGTCTGCAGGCAGAATCACATAATTTAAACATCTCAAAAACTTGAAGGGAACAGTTTAGTCTGAGAAGGTCTGGTAAAATATGCTGTTTGTGATATCATGATATTTGATTGTGAGGCTCAGTTTTTTTCAAATGTGTTATAGAAGCTCTAATGATAACCATTTGGCTGTAAAATAAAACGATGCGCTGTCTGCAGTTCACACACATGCATTATGCTTCTCATACCATACTTTTCCTTTTCCAGATCTTGTGATCTTATTATTAATAAATCTTTCTGGACAGACTATAGTCAGCATCTGAAGTGAACTTCATCTGTAGTTAGAAATAGATATAGTATTGTATACAATACAGGCTCTCTTTTATTTCACTGTATACTAAACAATCTAATACAGATGGAATTCCAAAATGTGCATGTATAAAACAGTTATATTGTTGTATTTTTTTATATTTATTTGTTATCCATCACTTGTATTTTCTTTTTTTTTCTTCTTTTTTTTTTACAGTGAAAATTCTCTGTATTATGTGGTCATATTAATGTGAATCACATATTTATATTCATGCTGCTGTAAAGATCTTTACATGTAAAACTCACTGCTGCACACTAATATTGTACAATCCAGCTCACAGAGTCTCAGAAAGATTCTCCTGCAGATAGCAAGCAACCACTGAAACAATGTTACAGTAATTTTATGTTGATGCATCAATGCTTTTCATATAATTACAATTACCATTGAACCCTCAGTTAATGTGGAAATAATACTGAAATAATAATACAATTTAAATTTAAATCTTTTATATTTTCAAATTAAAAATGATTATATGATTAAATATAATAATTGCATGATTAATGATAAATTATTATAAATAAATGAATAAACAAACAAAAAAATAAAAAAAAACAATATATGGTACCCTCTTGAAGCAACATAAACAAAGGCTGGTATGAAGAATCCTTTGATCCTT
Organism: Cyprinus carpio; assembly: GCF_018340385.1. Taxonomy (NCBI): domain Eukaryota; kingdom Metazoa; phylum Chordata; class Actinopteri; order Cypriniformes; family Cyprinidae; genus Cyprinus; species Cyprinus carpio. The sequence continues at coordinate 14,293,549 of NC_056615.1, read as the reverse complement.
CACAAAGGTAATGTCACTGAATCAACATTGTTCAATGCTGAAATTAATAAAAATAATCAATGGTAATATTACAATGTGATGCTAGTTCAACAAAAATTATTCACCTTAAGTTAATGATGAAAATGATAAAATGTTAATCACGTTAAAATGAAAACAAAACCTTTCAGATTCAGATTCAACTTTAGAGTTACTTTATTTATTTACATACAGTTTAATGAAGAATCTGTCTGAAATGAAGACGAACACAGTTTTTGTTTTATCCAGCTGTATTTACCATGTGCAACTTATAACATCCAAGTGAAAGATATAAGACCAACATGTCAAGGAAAATAAAAAAACAAACAAAAAAAAAAACATTGAGTTGTAAAAAGTATCACCCCCTCCTAAAAATGATTCAATCAGGTGTAGCTAATATCAATGGCACACAAAGCCATTTGAATTTCAACTGTGATCAGCTGTACTCATTTTGATTAGCTCAACATTTGACATTTGAGGCAATGAATTTAAGGACTATTAAAATTGTAATACATTCCCTTATTAATTGAGGTTGAGACTAACATAAGGGTTACAGAATAAAAAAATATATACATAATAAATAAAAATATTGAGAATATATATGTAACTGTCCGTAAATTATTTATTTCCCAAAGAAAAATTGACCAGTTGCTGATTTGCTATGGTTCACCCATGCAGGGTTTCTGAGGATCCAAGCAGAGGAAAAGCAAGTGGATTGTTGAGGCCATTTCACCTGCTTATGAGGCATGTGACCGACCTTAGCCTAGTAGTCAAGGCCAATTCCACTACAGCTGACAAACCCTGTTTTACAGACTTGATGTGAAGACCAGGTATATGAGTGGTTTATCTGAATGTGCATCATCTCTGATGTGTTTAGACTCAAAAGTATCCACTAATGCAAGAAGTGAAGAAATATATTATGTTGTTTTTTTTTCCACTATATGGAAGGATGGCTGCCATGTTCAGATCACATGACCAACTGATTGTTACACCTTGTATCATGGGAAGCCCCATACAATATATTTAATTGCTGAATAAATCAATCATGGCTGATGGTGTGACGAATTTAGATATTGTTTGATGTTGCATAGAGTGTGGTAATGTATATTAATAGGAAGATGAATAAAAGCAAATAAATCAATAAATGAAAAGGACATTGTTTCCCTGTTATCTTTAGTGACTATAAGCAAACCATTTTTACATCTTAAAATATTAAACAAACTGGCAAAATGGTCAACAGAGAGATGGAAAGTTTTTCCATTATTAATTCATTCATTAATTTTAATGTAGCTCTATAAAAGAGACCCAGAGGACTGATTTAAGCCATGGCAGCCATTAAGTTCAGATTGACATCTCATCAGCTTTGAGTTTTGTGTGTGTTTGTGGTGTCTGAACATCTCTGAGATTTCCTCTGCAGATCAGATCATACAGGAGAGGATCTGAAATTACTCTGAAACCCATCAAACATACAGACATCACAAACCAATATATGTGAACTCCACCCATGAAGAAATTCACACAGATGATCAACATGTAAGTTAGGTACATATTTATCGAAATACAGGCAGATGGTCGACCTGCTGAGCATTGCTGCCTGATGCACCTCCACCGGTGCCTTGTGCTAGTGTACTCCACTTCTTGGGCATAAAATGGGTCGTCAGCCGGGGACCACCAATCATGGATGTTTCGCTCCTTTAACCCCAGTACATCTCCTGGTGGTGGAGCGATGGCAGGGATCACTCCCTGCCACCCCCTGCTGATGCCCTAGATGTTACTTGGCCCCCAACCCCTATACGTCCTCCTCAGCCACAGCCAAAAGCTGCCCCTCTCTGCCTCCTCTGCCAGTTCTTTAATGGCTTTTCGACACCCTGCTCCTGTACATCCCATTTCACGGAGCAGGTGAACCGTTGAGGACCCAACGAAGCCCCTGCATCCCACTACTATGGGACACATGGTGGCTTTCCAGCCAGCCTCTCTGCAGTCTTCTACTAGGTCTGCATACTTGGCATGCTTCCGCTCATTGGCGGCCTCCATACCCTCCTCCCATGGGACAGTGAGCTCCACCAACAAGATGGTCTTAGTTGGTTCTGACCACATGATCAAATCTGGCCGGAGCAAAGTTTCTACAATCTCTCTGGGGAATTGGAGCTGCCTCCCCAGGTCAACCCTCATGTTCCACTCCCTGCCAGATGCGAGGGCTCTAGATGTTACTTTCTGGTGATGGTGGTTAACTTTCTCCCCAGCCCTTGCAAACAGGATGGGACTTCTCGTTGGCACGGAAGGTCTACTATTAGCTTCCTGTCTGCATGACTCTGCCACCTCTGCTAGTTTCCTCAATACCAGATCGTGTCGCCACCTGTAGCGGCCTTGAGACAATGCTGTCTTACATCCCGACAGGATATGCTGGAGGCTTGCATTGCTAGTCCCGCAAAGGGGGCAACGTTCTTCAGTGCCGAACCACTGGTGGAGGTTTCTGGGACAAGGGTAGGGTGTCATAGGTGGATCTAATCAGGAAGCTGAGCCTGGGCTTGGGGGATCTTCCACAGATCAGACCATGACAAATGCCTATCTGTGACACCTTCCCATGACATCCAGCATGCCTGCCGGCTCTGAGACACCGCCTTGAGACAGGCGCTCCTGCTCGGTCCTTGTCACTTCTGCCACCACCATGGCTCTCCGCTCTTTCTTGGAGGCCTTTGACCAGAAGAGGGGGGTCTCGCTCCTCCCAAGGCTTGCTCGTCCCTCCTGGACTCTGCCGACTACTTCACGATGTTTCAGCCTGCTAATTGCCCTGTCGACCTCTTCCTGGGCTTTCCACTTACTCCCTGTCTGTATAGTAGGGCCAGCTGCCCTCACTAGTTGGTCAGTGGATTCCCTCAGCTCCAGCACCATCCGAGCCTTCTCCTGCTTATATCCCATGCCAATGGATCGCAGTGGCAGCTGTAGTGTGTTCCTGCCGAAGAGGCCTACGTCTGATAGGCACCTCGGCAGACCCAACCACTTCCTGATGAATGAATTTGCTAGCCCATCCATCTTGTCTGCCACCGAAGAAGGAACTTCGCTCATCTTCAGAGGCCATATCACCCTCGGGTACAGTATGAACTGGTAACTCCATACTTTATACTTTCCAGGGAGCTGGCTCTGATTGATCCTAGCGAGGCCATCTGCGAGCTGCTTCCTCACTGTTTCCCCCATCTGCCTATCAGAGAGGTCTGCTGTATAGATACGACCCAGGCTACGGACAGGCTGATTTGCCAGCAAAGGGATTCCTTCCCCACCTGCGACAAAGATGGTATGGTCGCTTCTAACCCCTTTCCTGAGGGACAGACTGCGTGATTTTGGCGGGTTTGATCTTCATCCTCGCCCACCCCACAAGCTCGTCAATCCTCTTCAGCAGTCTTTTTGTGCACGCTGCTGTCTGGAGAATGGTGGTGATGTCATCCATATAGCCTCTCACTGGTGGTAGTCTTTCGTCTGAAGGTAGCTTCATGCCTCCAACCACCGCCCTTGCTCCCCTCAGGATAACCTCGAAAGCTGCTACAAACAGGATGGGAGAGATTGAACATCCCATGGCAATGCCCACTTCCAGCTGTTGCCAACCTGTCGTGAAGTCCTGATGGGTACAGCACATCTTGATATCCTCAAAGTACTTGGCCACCAAGTCACGAATGCAGACAGGGATGTTGGAAAAAGTCCAAGGCGTACTCAATTAGTTGATGGGGGATGGACCCATATGCATTAGCAAGGTCCAGCCACACCACATGCAAGTCACCTCTCTCCCATTTAGCTCTCTGGATCTGCTCCCATATGACTGCAGAGTGTTCCATGCACCCTGGGAAGCCTGGCACGCCTGCCTTCTGGCAGCTGGTATTGATGTACCCATTCCTTATGAGGTAGGTGGTCAACCTCTTGGCCAGGATGGAGATGTCCTCCAGTCTTCCCTGGATGCCAACTGCCCTTTCACAGTAGTCACTGGATACCTCCAGATTGAACTTATCGAAATACAGGCAGATGGTCGACCTGCTGGGCATTGCTGCCTGACGCACCTCCACTGGTGCCTTGTGCTAGTGTACTCCGCTTCTTGGGCATAAAATGGGTCGTCAGCCGGGGACCACCAATCATGGATGTTTCGCTCCTTTAACCCCAGTACATCTCCTGGTGGCGGAGCGATGGCAGGGATCACTCCCTGCCACCCCCTGCTGATGCCCTAGATGTTACTTGGCCCCCAACCCCTATATGTCCTCCTCAGCCACAGCCAAAAGCTGCCCCTCTCTGCCTCCTCTGCCAGTTCTTTAATGGCTTTTCGACACCCTGCTCCTGTACATCCCATTTCGCGGAGCAGGTGAACCGTTGAGGACCCAACGAAGCCCCTGCATCCCACTATGATGGGACACATGGTGGCTTTCCAGCCAGCCTTTCTGCAGTCTTCTACTAGGTCTGCATACTTGGTACACTTCCGCTTACATAATGAAAGTACGCAAACTTACATAATATAAGTAACCATGGCAACAGTGAACACTGAACGTGTGTTTTTGCTGACAGGAGTGGGAGAGGCTTTAAAGGTGATTGTAAATACTACAGTCAATGAGATTGGATATGCCAAAATGGCGCAAATACTGAATAAAAATGATACACTTGGTATGGAAAACAGAAGAACAAAAATGGAGATTATTGTATACAAGATTATTGAAATACAAGCAGAATACAGTGGGTATTTCAATGACAAAACCCCCTCTAGAGCCACCAGGTGATGCAGCTGAAAACCACATCATTGTAATACTGACCAAAACTGGAAATTAATGTCATGGTCCCAGTTTATGTATGCTGTGAGTAGTTGCATCACTATATATAGACTGAGGAGCAGTTGTATCAGGTCTCTGAGGAGGAGGAGGATGGTGAAGGCTGAGATTTGGCCTCTGATCTTTCTGTGAAGGTGCAGAAAATGAAAAGCCCAGACCAGAGCTGGCAGACCCACACAAACACTAACAGTGAGGAAGATTTTTTGTTTTGACAACATCCTCCAACAGGAACTCCCACTCGGAGCGCCGCAATGTCGACGACCATCTCAGGCCCTAGTGACATTTATTACAAACCTTATTCAAGATGTGCCTCAAAGGAAAGACAAACACCCGCCCTTTTTACTCACAGCACGACCTACCTTCCAGACACACACACACACAACACACACAAGCATTTCTGGCTCACACATGAACTTTTTGAATAAAACTACCTCTAAGTGTATTAAATGTATTCTTTATGTGCTTAGTATGGTCTTCACGTGATATAGTGGAATAGATATAATGTTTACTGCGTGTTTAATCAAAATCTTATATGCCTGTTATTTAGGAACAACTCTGTATCTTCTGTAATCCCTGACTTCGCAAAGTTATAGTTTATGGTGTCTGTATGATCGTAGAAACCCGACTGTGACGAATCTCAACGGCAAATTACTAAAAGATGCATTGTTTCAGAGGTACAATCTTTCTTGAGGGAAAAATGGTGTAATTTTTGTCATCGCCATAAATTAGACCAGTGGGCGAAATCAGCAGACAACGAAGGATTTTTTTCCCCTCAGTTTCTCACACCTCATGGTTCATAATATGACATAGGTGTGAACCAACCTTTTCAATTAAAACAAAGGAAAACTCCTTGTTCTTGGCATGCCGCCAGAAAAGAGGGGGGTTTCCCAGCTTCGCGATCGGAGACTTCTCAAGAAGTCCCTCACTGTTGTTCTTTCTTTACTTTTTTCGTTTTATCTTAGTTTTCTTTATTGTCTTCTGATATTTGACTGTCGTTTCAATTGTCCTCCACGAGCCAAACAAACTTAAGTCTAATCATCCGCTTTTGGCAAAGTTTTACAATTCGCGTTAACCAACGAATTCTCACAGCCCATCATCAGCTTCTCCGTAACGGACATTAAACCGCAGAAGCTACAACAACGGGCAATTTGAGCTCAGCTACAAACAAGAGCCAGAATCAAAGCAAGTACTTTCGTTATATCGCAACTTAAAAATTGCTGTTTAAGGTTGTCTAGGCTATTCCACTTTTTGTGAAATTATCCAATGACTTGGAGTCTCTCTCCAAGTTAACTGTTTGAAAATTGTCACTCTGAGATCTGCCTGTCCCTCTTTCTCTCTCTCTCACTTTTTTTTTCTCTTTCTCTCCCTCTCTATCTCTTACTAGTTTTCGTTTTGATTATCTGTTTAAATTGTATTGTTTGTTTTGCTTATATATATCATATTTACTCTGTGTGAATTGTAGTTATGTACTCTTTAGTCCACTTTTATTAAATACCATAATTTGCTTGAATTGAACCGTTTTTATTGCTTCTCTCAAGATCAAAGTCCCTGAATCGTGTGATCTAAGCTACAAGCTTTGTTTTCTAGGAATAATTTCAGTAATCTAAATACTACAGACACAGAAAATATTGTTTCTTTTCCTGATCAGAAGAGTGATATTTTCTTGGAGTTTGTAAGAAGGTAATTTTTATTGATCTTTGATAAGGGAGTCTAGCATCCAGTTCGCGGGACAAAACAGATTTAATAGATAACTTACATTTAATTCTATAAAGATTACCTTTAAATGATTTAAATATTCCCTCTTTGGGTAATTTAATATTTGTAAGCAATAAGCAACATCATATTCATAGACTCAGAATATTCACTTCAGTTGAGTTAATTATTCCCCAGAAAGTGATTGTTGCTACATATGTTTATGGTGGAGAATTTTGGGCAGCGTTCAAACCTTTGTTTTTGGTGAGCATATTCATATTCATATTCATGCGTATTTTTTGTGGATGTTAATATTATACATGCGCATTTGTTTTGAATTTGGAGTTAAGTCGCGCTTCGAGCGAAACTCCTTCGGCACAAAAGCCAGCTGTTCAGCACATTAACAATTTCTAAAAGGAAAACCTAACAGTATAGTCCACTGTTTTATTTTTAATGAAAGTACACTGCAGTATAATGTTAAAAGTCTCCTGTTAAGAGAAGACCAAGATCCCTCTGCAGTGATAACATTTTTAATATTTAATAACCCCGACTATTTAAAGACGAAGAAATCTCTTTTTAGGACGAGACATATAAATCTGATCAGAGCGATGTTCCTTTGATTCAGTAGTTAAAAGGCGTTGTAATTACATATCGTTATTGAATTTGTGGTTAACCACAGTGATATTTCAAAAATAACGATAAATCTCCTGGTCTAAAAAATTGGCTTAGCTACCCGATTTAAAACCTAATACATTTCAAAAAAAAAAATCATAAGTGCTATTTTGATAAATGTGTATGGGAGTGCAAACAGACACGGACAATTCCTGTTGTTCACATTTGCGTTTTTTACAGCGAAGAAAATCCTGCCTCACGCTCTTGTGTAATATAGCACCGCAAAGGTCCTAAAACCCTTTGCCTGTTTGTTTAGTTTGTGATTTTGACGCAGAAAATCAGCCGACAAACGCTCCGATTCTAAATCACATTGACAGTTGTCTGTAATTCCGCGCTGACTAAACACCAGAGGGCGTCTTCTTTTAAGTGTTTAGAAGTTCTCAAATTATGTCCTCGCCTTCTGATTTCATCAGCCTGCATGAGTGCAATATACGCCATCTCGTGGGCCGTTTCAGATAATGCTCTCTTATGTTAATTTTTTTATTTTCCCTGTGGTTGTTGAATTAGCCCGTCTAAATTCTCAATAAATCTTTGCAATTACAGCTTTGCTCGTGCGAATATTATTTTATGTTAGAAAAATTTTCCTGCCTTTGACTGTTTACATTTTACTTTGAGTTTGGTTCGAACATGATTTGAATTAAAATGTAATTGTTTAATAGTGTAAATTAAATGTCTCAGGTCAACCACTTATTGACCTACCTTAGAAGGAAGAGGGAGACATCTAGTGGCCGTCTCCTGTTAAGAGTCGGTTCAAGCGTTCAGCTCTCTGATCTCTCGCTTTTTCAATTCTGTTTTGAATTGCATATTTCTTGCTCTCTTACCCTTTGATTAGTTCATAATTCATTAATGATACCTTACTGTTATCATTAGTTATTATAGGATATTATTCAGATTTTCCTTTTAATTCTTCTTACATTTGCGTATTTTAAATTCAATTTCAAAACCAGTTTTGAATTTTTATTTGAATTAAGTTTTCTGCTCACCTGGTGAAGCATAGAGAGGAGTAAAAACCAGCTACTGCGTCCTCCTCCCATGTTCCATACAGTCCTTTTCCTCTTTTTGATTTTTTATTCTTTTTCTTCTCTCTCTTTTGGATTAGGTTATTTTGGATAATTACCATCATAATCATAATTCCCTTTTTGTTTTGTTTTTCATAATTAGGTACAGCTGTTGCCTTTAATTTCTACATATATATATTCACTCAGTTGCTGTTAAACAAAAACAAATCTTAATTCACTTTAAGTTTCCTTTGTTCATCCTTTGTGTATTTGTTTGTGGAACTCCCTTAATGATTGGACAGTCATCTCAGGTTTCCAGTGAGCAAGGGGGGCCGACCAGCGTTACTGATACTGGCTGCTCTTATCTCTGTCCGTCGTTGCGGCCCGCAGTAAGACCTCAGCAATTTTGGCACTCCAAAGGTAGTCAATCAGTCCAGCCGACACAAACAACGCAATTTCTGGGACCAGTACCTAAACCGGGGCCTAAAAAGCAGCCACTCTCTTTCGAGAGGGTTCTAGGGAAAGCCCCAATTTGCCAGTGCTGTCTGGCTGTTGACACCTTGGTGTAACGGAGTACGGAGTAACGGAGCGCGAGGGAGACTGCCTGCGCTGCTGGTTTCCACCTGAGCGACATCAGTTCACCCAGGTGAACCAAATTGTGATAAAACCCATCCCCTTATTATAAGGCACAGAATATTAGATATTCCCCCGGATATATTTTAAAGTGTTTTGGTCCACTTTTTTCCTTCCTCTAAGCCACACCCTCTTCCTAGGTCTCTTACTCCCATAGCCACACGTGCTGTAGGCCCTAGCAGAAACTCTTGCGAAAGGTAGCAGGTTTAGCCCCTTTATTCTTCTTCCTAACACTTCCAGCGTTCGTATTCATTCCATTTCATTGCAGACCAATTTATTTGGTGTTTCTGTTTTCACTGTGCGCTTTCCTATCTTCAATTTTTTTTTTCCCTTTTCATGCTGTTGTGATTTTGTTTCTTACAGTTCACCGAGAGGAGACCCCAAGGAGAGCTAAGTAGTAGAGCGACAACCGAACAGCCGGTGTCACCAGGTGACCCACGAGGCTACCACCTGTCAAAGTCTCTATTTTGGGCCGAGCCGTAATTGAACCCGCCTAACTGTCTAACTGTCTGCATTAGTTAGCTGAAATTCTTATAGACGGCATAGCCCGTACGATAGCTCGTTAGCCAGAGAACAAACTTGCATTGGCCTCTGTTGTGTGTGGCTGTGTTTCTCTCGTCGTCTGCAGTGAGCCAGGATGTCCCGTTCATCCAGTCCCGCAGTCCCTTGGGATCAGCTAGCGACATGGCTGGAAACGATGATGACCCCCCTTTCTCTGCCCACGGACACCAGTGACCTGACAGCACTTGAGCCAAAGACGACTGGACACTGAGATGGGCCAGCTGATGGCACACAATCCGACGCAGAGTTACCCCCACAAAGAACTCGCCAGGATCACCGGGACCCTAGCTCACCTCCTCATCGCCCAGGCACGGCTCAGCGAAAAGAGCTACCTCGACCTGGAGCAGGAAGCTGTAACTCTAAGACTTCAAGCGGAGGAAGCCCGGAAGCATCAGGCTCACACCCAGAGACGTCTAGATAAGCTACTTCTCGAGACCCAAGACCAGCGCGAGAAAGAGGATGCCACAGACCCAGGGCTACAGGAGGAAGTATACAGACTTCAAAATGCCCTGGAGAATCTCGTCTGGACACAGACCAAAGAGAACATTTGGAGAGAGAAGCCCGAGAGGGACTCGAGGCAAAGCTCCGACAAGCTGAAGCCCTCCTTGAAAGGGCTGAAATTGAACTGAAAGAAAGAGATGCTAAAGCTAAGGCCTATGAAATTCACCTGTACATAGCCCGAGCTGAAATCTCATGACCTTACACAGCATAAAAACTTTCTTAAAGATGAACTTGACATCGTTCACAGAGAACTGAAACATTCTTATAGACTGCAAAGTGAACAAAAAGAGGAAACACACTCCATAGAGTTTCCCCTGGCCAGTGGACCCAAGCCTTTCAGCCAAGAACTTAGAGCTGAAAAAGGAAGTGAAAGCCTGCTTTTCAAAATGTCACCAACCAGCCTCCACGAACCCCTGTCAGCAGCGGGGGAGGGAAAACCCTTCCAGAAAGTCCTGGTCACCGGCCACGGACACATGGCTCCCAAAGAACTGGACAAGCTGGCTAGAAACATCCCTACGTTCAACCCAGATCCTGCAGGAGGCCATGACATTCACACTTAGTTACAAGACATAGACTTTCACTTACAAACTGTCGCCAACGTAACCACTTGGACAAACTGTACCTGCTTAGAATTACGTCCAGTCGTGAGGTACGCAGTTTCTTAGACCGTCAACCAGAGACTGTCAAAAACGACTCCCAGCAACTGCGAAAAGCTTTGGTGCGTGAATTCTCTGATCCAGAATCAGAACCAAGGTTAGTAACCGCAATGGACCTCAAGCAAGGTCGACTTGAAACCCCAACGAATTTCTATAACCGACTGCGACGTGCCTACTTCGGAGCATGAAATGAACCAGGCATGGAGGAAGACATTAACTTCCGAACTTTGTTTCTTTTTTTTCTTCGAAACCTCCATCCTACTGTAAGCCACCATTTGGGAGTATTAGTGTGCCCGTGTAGCATGTCAACACAACAGTTAAGCGACTTAGCCCATAAGGCTTACACCAAACAAAAGACTGTGTCAGAAAAGACTGTAAAACACCCCAACTATTTGCCCTGTCTCTGAGTCCTATTCAGAGTTGACCCTAGAGGGCGCCCAACAGCACCACAGTTATAAACCCGGCACCGAGAGTCAAGACCGTTCCAAGCCAGTAGAGGGCAGCGTGGTCGTGGTGGTGCCCGTCCGAGGCAACAGAACACACTGCTCTGGAGGATCCTGGGACCGGCGTCGCCCCTCCCACAACCAAAAGGGGGGGGCCACCTGGGAAGCCAGCCGGCGACTCAGAAATAGCCGACCTACAGCCTCCAGAACACCAAGCCCAGGGAGCCGGGAGGGGGAACACTCTCGACGTGATGCTTGTAAGCTCAAGGCTGAACCCACATCTAACAAGGAAAGTGCAGCCATGTCCGAAGCTGCAGAACTTCTGAATGTACTGAGAGAGTTCCTTAAAAAGACACCTCACAAGGAAGACAAGAAGGATAAACCAGACACCGCATGACTAAACCTTATGCCTGAAACCAACACCCTTCCCGACGTCTCCGCAACTGAACAAGCACCCAGAACACTGTTTTTCAACCACAAACTATTGAACTAGCAGTTGCATCATCAAACGACAGCAGCACCCACTCAGTCCAGGTGACGTCTTCACCTCCTGACCAAGAAAGCATCATCCCTCACACTGAGGTACCAGAAAGTGCTGTTTTGGTTATCTGTACCCACAACGAAACACACAAGATATACCATGACTGCTTATCGTTCGACACACAAGCCCCAACACCAAAAAACTCTACCTAACCATCACCTTAGAAAAGGAAATGAGACTCGAAGCCCTTGTGGACACAGGCTCAGACCTCACGTTGAATTTTCGGCTGAACTATTTGATAAGCTCAAATGTGAAACTCAGAGACAGAATCGAAACTCTTTAATTTCACACTTGCGAGCTGAGTGTGCAGTCATACAGCCAAAATGACATCCAGCTTAGAAACGTAGCTCCCATCCACCTGACAAAACAAAACAAATCTTAATTCACTTTAAGTTTCCTTTGTTCATTCCTTTGTGTATTTGATTGTGGAACTCCCTTAGTGATTGGACAGTCATCTCAGGTTTCCAGTGAGCAAGGGGGCCGACCAGCGTTACTGATACTGGCTGCTCTTATCTCTGTCCGTCGTTGCGGCCCGCAGTAAGACCTCAGCAATTTGGCACTCCAAAGGTAGTCAATCAGTCCAGCCGACACAAACAACACAATTTCTGGGACCAGTACCTAAACCGGGGCCTAAAAAGGGGCCACTCTCTTTCGAGAGGGTTCTAGGGAAAAGCCCAATTTTGCAGTGCTGTCTGGCTGTTGACACCTTTGTGTAACGGAGTACGGAGTAACGGAGCGCGAGGGAGACTGCCCGCGCTGCTGGTTTCCACCTGAGCGACATCAGTTCACCCAGGTGAACCAAATGTGATAAAACCCATCCACTTATTATAAGGCACAGAATATTAGATATTCCCCCGGATATATTTTAAGTGTTTGGTCCACCTTTTTCCTCTCTAAGCCACACCCTCTTCCTAGGTCTCTTACTCCCATAGCCACACGTGCTGTAGGCCCTAGCAGAAAACTCTTGCAAAAGGTAGCAGGTTTAGCCCCTTTATTCTCTTCCTAAACACTTCCAGCGTTCGTATTCATTCCATTTCATTGCAGACCAATTTATTGGTGTTTCTGTTTTCACTGTGCTCTTTCCTATCTTCAATTTTTTTTTTCCCTTTTCATGCTGTTTGTGATTTTGTTTCTTACAGTTCACCGAGAGACCCCAAGGAGAGCTAAGTAGTAGAGCGACAACAACCGAACAGCCGGTGTCACCAGGTGACCCACGAGGCTACCACCTGTCAAAGTCTCTATTTTGGGCCCGACCCATAATTGAACCCGCCTAACTGTCTAACTGGAACACTCTCGACGTGATGCTTGGAAGCTCAAGGCTGAACCCACATCTAGAAAGGTATGTGGGGTCATGTCCGAAGCTGCAGAACTTCTGAATGTACTGAGAGAGTTCCTTAAAAAGAAACCTCACAAGGAAGACAAGAAGGATAAAAACCAGACACCGCATGACTAAACCTTATGCCTGAAACCAACACCCTTCCCGACGTCTCCGCAACTGAACCAAGCACCCAGAACACTGTTTTTCAACCACAAACTATTGAACTAGCAGTTGCATCATCTAAAACGACAGCAGCACCCACTCAGTCCAGGTGACGTCTGCACCTCCTGACCAAGAAAGCATCATCCCTCACACTGAGGTAACCAGAAAGTGCTGTTTTGGCCACGACTTCCACACGACAAACACACAAGATATACCATGACTGCTTATCGATCAACACACAAGCCCCAACACCAAAGAAACTCTACCTAACCATCACCTTAGAAAAGGAAATGAGACTCGAAGCCCTTGTGGACACAGGCTCAGACCTCACGTTGATTTCGGCTGAACTATTTGATAAGCTCAAATGTGAAGCTCAGAGACAGAATCGAACTCTTTAAATTCACACTTGCGAGCTGAGTGTGCAGTCATACAGCCAAAATGACATCCAGCTTAGAAACGTAGCTCCCATCCACCTGACGATCGGTCCTATGAGTCTAGTACATCCTATTTATGTCTCACCAATGAACACTTATTCATTTCTCATCGGCAAAGACCTGCTAGATCGCTTTGAGCCTTTACTAGACTTCAAACAGCTGAAAGTCTGGGCTCAAGTGCGAGAACCTCTTCCCCTCCAGCCACACAGGTCGCCGGCGCCAGACTGTCAGGTCACAGAGGTCACGGGAACTCCCAAAGAGCCAGACTGTCAGGTCACAGAGGTCACCGGGAACTCCCACAGAGCCAGACTGTCAGGTCACAGAGGTCACGGGAACCCCAGCAGTCAGCCATGGGTACGCAGCCTCAACTACAAGCCAAGGCTCAAGTTCGCTCCTCTGCACCTTCAAGGCCACCAAAGACTCTGATACCTACGGCCCCCAAGGTCAAAACCGAACTGCAGCTGCATGATGTAACCACAACGGACATTATTCTGGCCATATGGGCAGACAACTAAGCCATTAGTCTCTCTCACTATACAACGCAATCATTGAGAAGACACATAACGGACCTTCCGTATGCCAGCAAGCACACCCATTTCCCCTTGAACCCACACCCATCCTCTATGGTGTCTGCCAGAGGAATCTGCGCTTTGTACGTGAAATGGAATTACCGGTGCCTGACTCATTATTTCCTGATCCTTCCGGACCTGCCCCACGATGTTTACATTGGAGCAGACATCTTGATTCGCCTCGAGGCTCACGTGGACATCTTTAATGAAGTTGTATGGGCCCCATTGACTTTGCAGCCACGCGTTTCCATCAACCATGACAACACCTCATGTCAAGGCAGACCATCCCAGAGGTCTGCACTTAGTCAACGAACAGGAAACGGTGGTCATCACCCGCTTACACCAAAGGGGGTCGCTATTCGGCTCAACATGCGATGTGGTCAAACCTTAAACCACACGCTGGGTTTCTTCCAACCTTCACCTGAATGTGTGGAACTCGGACTCACACTGGAAGCCACACCCCCTCACTGAAGTGTCATCTCGTGTTTGTCTACATCCTTTTCAACAACTGCACGGCAACTGACATCAACATTCCCAAGGCCTACCGGATGGGATGGCTAGTGAGCCATGACTTTCATGACTTTGAACTTCTACTACCTGTCATTGGGCCCATTCCACCTGCACTGATACCCGAAGGGAGTACAGACAACACATTGTTCACTGCACCCTTCAAATTCATCGGCATCACATCTGTCATGTCAGTGGCCAAAGACCGGGTGTGCAGAACGGAGCTGACTGAGGACCAACACCTCGCAGTATACACAGTCTCCCACCAGAGTGTCGGTGAGACTAATGAACCTACTACACCTCTCAATACCAAACCGACTGATGACACACCGACGGAGGAGCCTTACCCAGGTTTTGAATCTCAAGTGCAGCAAATTCTACAAGACGCTAATGCACTTGAGAGCGATACGGATCGTCAAGGACCTCAGACAAGTTCTGTATAAGTTCAAAGAATCCTTTGCTAAAGACTCTTTAGACTGTGGTCTCACCAACCTCCACACAGTGCGCATCCCTACGCACCCTGATGCTCCTCCCACTTTTGTCAAACAGTACAAGATCGCCCTCCACAAAGGACAGTGGTGCCGAACCAAGGTTAACTACGTGGACCTGCTCATCGGATCCCAAGGCATTGAACCACAGTCAAACCATATTCATGCCATTCAAAACATCAAGCCTCCCACTAACGTCTCTGAGCTGCGGAGTTTTCTAGGGGTATGCAATTACTCTCGACAGTTCATCGAAAACTACTCAGACATTGCCAGACCTCTGACAGCTCTGCTAAAAAAAGACTGCCCTTTCGTCTGGTCGAAGGCTCAAGAACACGCCATGAAAGAACTAAAACGACATTTATGCACAGCTCCATGTCTTGCTTACCCCGATCCACAAAAGGAATTCTACCTGGAAGCTGGGTTTTCTGACCAATGTATCAGTGCTGGCCTGTACCAACGGCATGACCAAGACAAGAAAGCTAGTTGCCTATGCAAGCAAGACACTGCTTCCACCAGAGTGTAAGTTCTCAGACTGTGAAAAAGCTCTGCTCTGCACTGTATGGGCCATTCAGTGATTCTCCAATTACATTGGGGCACAAAAAGTTATCATAGAGGACTTGCCACAGCCAGTAATGTTCCTCAACAGCAAAACGAATCCGAGATGGCGTGGTCACCAATTCACGCATAGCCACATGGTTAATGGCTCACCAGCTACGCAATGTTGAGGCACGGTATGCACAGAATTACAAGTCTGCACTGGGCAATGGCCTGGCCGCATGCCCAAAACTGCTCTGATAACACACCTGCAGAAGCAATGGGCGTGCAAGAACCCCAACAGCAACAACCAACCTGTCACAGGTACTTTGAAGAGAATGCGTGTCAAGGCATGTTCACAGCCTACGTCGATGGATGCTCCTACAACCACGATGGCATCCTTAAGGCAGGTGCAGGAGTGCTGTGGGTCAACGACCAGCCATGCCCCCCACAACACTTCAAATTAGGTCCCCAGTCTTCACAATATGCAGAAATAGCAGCCATTCTCATAACTCTGCAGATCGCATCAGCCCAGACATCAGAGAAATCCTCATCTGTACAGACTCTAACTATGTCAGACTCAGTTTTTGTGTGCCACCTTCCAGGTTGGAAACAGAATGGTTTAAAACGGCAAACAACAAGCCAGTCAAACACCAACACCTGTTCCAGGAATGTGATAACATCATGAAAACACACAATATAACTGTGTACTGGAAGAAGGTAAAAGGACACTCAAAGTTACCAGGTCTGGACAAAGACCTAAATTATCAAACTGACGCCCTCGCCAAAACAGGCGCACTACATGGGGAGGTGTGGTCACCCCCAGAACCCACACCCAGCCCCAATGTTGCAGTGTTAACCCGCAGCAAACGACCTTTACCTGTGGCAGTGCCCGCCTCACAGCAGCTATCGCTAACGCCGCAGATTTCCAACAACGACATTGCAGATATGCAAGCCTCTGACATTGTCATAAAGACAATTCTTAACCACCTCTCTGACCCCTCCAACCACCCTATCACTCAGGCTGAGCTCACTGATGACTCGTGCCTCCGACACCTATATAACACCAGACACATGCTGCGCGTACAGGACGACATTCTGTGGTTTGCACCGGATGACAGCACAGCGTCACGGCTCGTGGTGCCACGATGCCAAAGCGGGGTAATGCTAATGTATGCCCACGACACACCATGTGCTGGACACCACGGTACCAGAGCCACGTATGACACACTGACACAGGTGGCATTTTTGGCCCGGCATGCAGCAAGATGTGGCAGAGTACGTCAGAGAATGTCTTGTGTGCTGCCAGTTCACACCAGCAAACCCAAACCACAGAGCCCCACTGCAACGCAGAGGGATCACGTTCCCGTGGTCAGACCTTCAAACTGACTGGGTAGGCCCCTGCCCAGGTCAACAAGAGGCAACAAGTACTTTCTCACAGTGGTGTGCCAGTTCACCAAGTGGGTAGAATGTCTGCCAGCACCCAATGACACTGCCCAGAGGTAGCACAGAGGTACCCACTTCACGGCCGAGATCATGCAACAGATCTGGCAATGCCTAGGGGTACAAGCTAAACTTCACATCAGCCACCATCCAATCGCGTCCGGCCAGGTAGAGAGATAGAACCGAGCGGTGGTTGCCATGCTGAAAAAGTATGTGTCTGCTAACCAGAAAGACTGGGATGTAGAAAAACTACCCCTTGTGCTGACGGCCATCAGAGCCACCCCACAGGAATCAACACGGGTGTCCCCTTTTGAAATCATGACTGGGCGGCAGATGACCCTACCACTACACTTGCTGTATCAACCAGGAGACTCCAACCTTGTCACTGCTTATACCACATTCCAGTACCTTGACGAGCTCCATAGACATTTGAAAACAACTTTTGCTTTTGCCCAGCAACACCTGCAAAAAAGCGCTGAAGGCCAGAAAGCATATTACGACCGGAAAGCATCACACCAGGAACTAAATGTGGGCGACAGGGTCTTGTATTACAGCTTCACCCCACCAACTCAGACAGGCCCCCAGCGGCTGTCAAAGAAAATCCTACCACACTGGACGGGACCTCATGACATTATGAACAAACTCTCCCCAGTTGCGTACCAAATCCAGCTAAACCGGGGATCGAGAGAACCAGTTCTCAAATGGGTCCACCGTAACCAGATTAAGAGACATGTGGCCACTAGCAGAGAAAGACAGATGCTGCCGTGGATTGTCATCCTGTGCCTCCAGACAACCAGAGGCCAGCCACCATCAGACATTATCACACCGGGTCCGGCCTCGGGCATTGTACTGAGAGAACAACCCAGGACTCCTGATCACGAATTGTCGGAAGCACACACCCAGAAAGTATACGTTCGACTCGACCCCCGCAATGTCTACAGAGCACACTACCCCCGCGCAGTAGCCCAGTACAGCTGGGCCGGTGCCCGTTGGACAGAGGACTCCCTCTATCACGCCGAGGCCGATGTCAAGCACCTGCTCAAACCAACTTGAAAAGATGACTGTTACCCAGGCGGAATTAGGTGGACACAACCGCCACTCCAAACGTTTCCTGGGAGCATTGCTCGGAGCCACCGCTGCTGTTGGAACTCTGTTCAACATTGGTATGTCCAGTGTCAATGCAGTAAACATAGGCACTGTGAGACGGCATGTGGCTGAAATCCAGACTGAACTTCCACAGCTAAAAGAGCAACTCACCACACAGAGTGCATCCTTGCAAACCATCGGAAAGACATTGAAAGGAACGGTGGTCATTCTCAACACTCATAGCGTGCTTTTGAACCAGACCGTGAACTCCATGAAACAGCTGTTCATGTCTTCCAGAATGACTTTGCCCAAACGCAGCTGGTCACAGCATTAATGACTGACATGTTATGGGAAGTGAGTTCCTCCATCGACAGTCTAGCCATGAGAAGAATTCCAGCTTACCTGATACCCTTAAGCCTGTTGCAAAATGTGCTGGCGTCTGCCATCACCTCACCCACTGATCCTATGCAAATACACCTTGCCTACTCACTGGGTAGCGCTATTCCCCTTTACATGGATCCCGATCAGAAGGAGATGAGTTTCCTCCTGAACTTACCCATCATAGAGTCGAGCCGAATCTACAGACTCAAGACATTGTTAATGTGGGGTTCTGGAAGGATAACACACATATCAAGATACGTACCCCCCCTGAGGTGGGTTGCATACCATGACAGCAACACACAGCTGTACTTTAGCCCCGAACCTGCACATGTGCACCCTGACTAAAAGACATCCACTACCATCTGCCCAGCAAACCGTTTCTCCGAGACAATACTTGATGGAATCTGCGGGTTGAAACCCATGATCAGCGACACGCGTTGCCCTGCCGACGCCCAGCCTCGCAGCCAAGTCACCGAGACGCAAGCTGAGATTGTAGGTGATTAGATGGCTCGTTAACACTCCAGTACGTACCGCTACATTGACCTACGACCCACATGACAACCGCCACCCTTGTCAACCTGCATTGACCATAGCATGTGGATTCAAGGTCCCGCGAAAGGGGCCATCCTCCACCTTGATGATCTGGCCTTATACCATCTTCCGAGTGAAGAGTACCAATCAGAACTAGAAATCCATCCTTCTTCAAGAACTACAACTTCACCCTAGGTCCAGAGTTAGAACTATGGATTGACAAAAAGGGGGCCTCAGCTCATTGACATTGCTCCCGTCAACGCAGCTGCCCTCCAAGCCTTGTCTCGATCACCCATCCTGAACACCTCACCTGTTGTCCAAGCCTGACTGCAGCTGACACAAGCACTGTGCATCTCCATGGTCATCGGCCACACCCTGACCCTTGGTGTGGCCTTCATCCTATAAGGAAACTCAACGAGATGCGAACCTTTGCAGCCAAACTCAAGACAACCCTGACTGGAGGTCTCCGATGGAAACCACGGAGGGAATGGTACCACACTACCCAGAAACGGATACGGACCGCATCGAGCTGGGTCGTCAGCCCTAACAAACACCTGCTATCTGACCCATCATGATTCACCTGCCTCCAAACCATTGTGATGGGTGTTGTCCGATAATGACCACATGGCATCATCTGACCACAAAGGGGGAATGTAACACTATGAGCGATGGTATTCACCCATCGTTTTCATATTAATGAATCCTGACTCTCTAACACATCCTGGCACTCAGAGACAAGAACTTCAAAACAAGATAAGGACTTTTGTTTCTAACAATCTCTCCAACATAAAACTCCCCACTCGGGCGCCCGCGATGTCGACGACATCTCAGCCCTAGTGACATTTATTACACCTTCGAGATGGTCCAGAGATACTCTCGTGAGCCTAAAAGGAAAGACAAACACCCGCCTTTTTTTACTCACAGTACGACACCATTCCAGACTAACACACACACGAGCATTTCTGGCTCACACATGAACATTTTTGATAAAACTACCTCTAAATGTATTAAATGGTATCTCTTTATGTGCTTAGATGTCTTCACGTGATATAGTGGAATAGATATAATTTTTACTGTGTGTTTTAATCAAAACTTTTATATGCCTGTAGTTAGGAATAACTCTGTATCTCTGTATCCCTGACTCGCAAAGTTATAGTAGTTTATGGTGTCTGTATGATCGTAGAAACCCGACTGTTGACGAATCTCAAGGCAAATTACAAAAAGATGCATTGTTTCAGAAGTACAATCTTTCTGAGGAAAAATGTGTAATTTTGTCATCGCCATAAATTAGGACCAGTGGGCGGAAATCAGCAGACAAAGAAGATTTTTCCCGCCTCAGTTTCTCACACCTCATTGGTTCATAAGGTGACCATAGGCTGTGAACCAACCTTTCAATAAAAAACAAAGGAAACCCTTGCTCTTGGCATTCTGCCAGAGAAAAGAGGGGGGTTTCCCAGCTTCGCGATCGGGATTCTCAAGAAAGTCCCTCCGTTTGTTCTTCTTTTGTTCATTTTATCTTAGTTTTTCTTTATTTTCTTCTGATATTTGACTTCGTTCAATGTCCTCACGAGCCAAAAACGACTTAAGTCTAATCACTTTTGGCAAAGTTTACATTCGCGTTAACCATCGAACTCACGCATCATCAGCTCCGGAACGGAGACACGCAGAAGCTACAACAACGGACAATTTGAGCCTCAGCTACACACAAGAGCCAGATCAAAGCAAGTAAACTTTCTTATATCGCAACTTAAAAAATGCTGTTTAAGGTTGTCTAGGCTATTCCATTTTTGTGAAATTATCCAATGGCTTGGAGTCTCTCGCAAAGTTAACTGTTTGAAAATTGTCACTCTCTGAGATCTGCCTTCCCTCCTTTCCTATTCTCTCTCTCACTTTTTCTCTTTCTCTCCCTTTCTATCTCATTACTATTTTCATTTGTTATCTTGTTTAAATTGTATTGTTTGTTTTGCTATATACTCATATTTACTCTGTGTGAATTGTAGTTATGTACTCTTTATCCCGCTTTTATTAAATACCATAATTTGCTCGAATTGAACCGTTTTATTGCTCATCAAGATCGAAGTCCCTGAATCGTGTAATCTAAGCTACAAGCTTTGTTTTCTAGGAATTAATTTTCAGTAATCTAAATACTACAGACACAGAAAATTTGTTCTTCCTGATCAGAAGAGTAATATTTCTTGGATTTGTACGAAGGGTATTTTTATTGATCTTTTAAGGGGGAGTCTAGGGCATCCAGTGCGCGGGAACGAACAGATGGTCTAGATACTTACATTAATTCTAGTAAAGATTACCTTTAAATGATAAATATTCCCCTCTTTGGGTAATTTAATATTTGTAAGCAATAAGCACATCATATTCATAGACTCATGAATATTCACTTCATTTGAGTTAATTATTCCCCAGAAAGTGATTGTTGCTACAATTGAAAGTCCGATTTCTTAATCCTTTCTTGAAGAATAAGGAATTGAAAGATGAAAATTCATTTGCGATATATAAATGATCTTTGTAAAACAGCAAAGTTACATCAGCAGCTGTGTTAGAGATGTCACGATCAGTGTAGTTTTATTCATCCTCTTTGATCACTTTGAGATGCTGAAAGACAAAATCTAAAAAGAGCAAGAGATTTACCTTCCTGCATTTTTATAAAAAAGTCTTTAAGTCAAGTCACATTTATTTGTATAATGCTTTATACAATACAATGATTCATTCCATTGTTTCAATCCAGCTGCACACAAATAAAGACTAAAGAAAAAAAAGGATAAATGAAAAATATATATATATTAATGTTGCAAAGTTCATCAATTATGAAACTATACATTTTAAGTGTACAAAAACAGATCAAAGTAGAACTCTAAAGTTCAGCTAACTGCATTTTAATATACATTAAATCTATAGTACATTTTCATTTATTTGCAATTAACATGCAGTAAAGTGTCTGAAAACATTACATTTAGTTCACACTTTAAGTATATTCTTTTAAAGTATGTTATTTCCACAGTACACTTTTCTTTTTAAAAGTATGCTAAAGTGTACTTGTTTGTCACAAGGGTCATTTTATATTTCTTAATTGCTGGCAAGTCTTAAATATACATGCTATAAAAATGACAAAAGAAAGATTTGGCTAAGAGATTTACTGTGAATAAAATAAGTGTTACACTCGTTGCTAAAGAGAACGATATTCTGGTCATTATATTAAACAATAAATTTATATTGGTCATTTGAATTCAAACACTCAAACTGGAACTTCATTGCATTCATGAGGTCTTACCTCAGTGAAATCAGTAGATTTCTTGAGATTCTGATTTCCGTCTTCTTTCTTTTACTTTCTCTCTCTCTCTCATGGGGTGCGTGCTGGCAGGTTTGGGTGAGAGCAGTGTTGGGTGAGAGTGAAGCTGTGAAAGTTCACATTTTTTAAATCTGGTTTTGTCTTTTTTTTTTTTCTGCATGGTTTGGTCAAAGCCACTAGAAGGCAAGCTTGCAACCTTTAGCCCAAAAAGCATAACGGCTGATGATACCGCTTCTACTTTGCCAGTGTGTGGGAAAGGAGACCAGAGGCAGGGTTTTTTTTTTTTTTTTTATGGATGTCAATGGAGTAGAGGCTTCGCTACGCTGAATAAACAGCATTTTAAAGGAAAAAGCTTATCATTTAATGAATCGATAGCCTATCGGCTAAACTTCAACATGTTTTACACCAAACAGTACTTTTGGATTGAACTATTTTTAGAGTTACCACTGAAAAAAACACTTAAATCTGTAAAAAAAAAAAAAAAAAAAAAAAAAAAACTCTTATCTGTTTTATAAGAGAAGTCACTGACTTTTTGCGACAGGTGGGATTCAGCTTACGGTACTTCTCATTAATTCCTATGGTATCCGTAAACGGCAATTGAGTGTCGCAGAACTCTGACTAAAATTCAGTGACGTCAAGGCTGTAATGTGATTGGTTATTAAAGCACACGTGATCCAAGTTGACCGTTATGCTTTTTAAACCCCAATAGTCAGTAATACAGACCCTCTCATCTCCCTATATTAAGACAATATCCGGTTTGATATTAGTTTAATTTTGTGATTTAAGTGGGAGTCGTGTAAGATGTCCCACGTGGAGACGTCATCCATCTCTATGCAAAATGGCTTCAGGTGCCGGAGGATGTTCTAGTTGGAGTTGGAGAGAGGTAGGATATGAGATGTGTTTATTTTTTTTGCTTAATGAATGAAGATGTATGTATATTTTTTTTTGAGCAAGATATTTATTTTTAATCAATTGATAATGGTTTTTTTTTTAATTATAGATTGGTTGGTGTTAGTTGCTATAAAACATCTAGTAAAGTAGTGATTTCAAATGTACCACCATTCATTTGAATGGCGTAAGCATCCGGCACTGAAACATGTCATGTCTTTTAGGAGATAGGTTTACACATTAATTTTAGATGTCTCTTTTAATATGCGGATTGTATGCTGAATTTACAATGTTTTGAGTCTCTTTTGCTACAAACGGCAATGAGCCCGCATAAAACATGAAAGATGAGGATCATGTTATACACACTGGTCAGAAGGATGAGTTATTCCAGGGGATTCAGACTGGAAATTTTACAATGTGGACCTTGGTGAGTGTGGACCTCATGCCTTTGCTGAAAAACAAACGGCCAAAAATATGAGCTGAAAAGTATAGCCTAAATTGAAAATAAAAATATGACAAAAGAGCATGGACATAGGTCAAAAGGGATACGAGTGAACAGTTATAGGGACACTTTTGCATTTTGGTTTGTAGCTTTACCAGTGTAGGATTGACAAGCCCTTGGTCAGCGACAGGGGAGTTCCACTGGGGTCTTATTACTTATTCTTCACTATTTTAGCAGTAACAATAATTCAATATTTAGCTGCATGTGTTATTGTGATGGATCTTATGGACCACCGTGGACAGACTTCAGTGGATCAGTTCACAGCAATTTTCAATAAATTTTAAATTGATTTTTTGGACCTTGCGATTGTGAAATACGGTGGACCTGCGATGGGCAGGGCTCTCGCTCTGGCAGCAAGCAGGTCGCAGCGCCCAGCAACCCGGAAGTCACTGCCTTTGCGCTGATTCATTCAGGAACGAAACAATGTTGCTCAGAAAAAGTGCTGTGGCTGTGTTTTTGGAATTATTTTGTTATCAAAAATATGAGCTGAAACGGCACTCTTCGTGGGATATTGATTAACTGTATGAAATGATATAAATATATACATACAAAGCAACTACACTAGTTACTTAAATATATTATATATCTATATATACATATATATATAATATATATATATATATATATCGATTATATATATAAAAGACAATAGAGCAAAAATAAAAATTAAGTTGACTGTATTCAGGTAAAAATGTGTGCAAAATAACACCATTGTGTATATATACATGACATACTGGCAGCATATATCTGTTATACATTCCAAATAAGGACAAATCTGAAACAACTGTTTTACACCTTAACATGAACCAACCATATGTGAACAGATATTAAACATTAGGACATATATGATATGCAAGATTTTGTGTGTGGGCTGCATTTTGTTTGTTTGTAGCTTACCATTGCTCTTGTGCTTTTGTAAAAATTGCATAGAAAACATTTTTGTATGACAGAATAGTATTCGATCGTTAGCATTTCCTGAAAAAAATGTCAAGTGGAGTTAGCTTCATTTGCAAGAGTTACAATAAAAGCGCGCAGCTGATTGAAGAAGCTTGACACTGATCTCAGTTACTAATGGGGTCAAAGTGGCTATTACTTACTTCGTGTTTACTATAGGAAAAGTTTATCAGTTTTAATGGGAAACAATAATTACACAAATATTTACCAGCATGCATGTGTTTTGTTGTGTGATGGTATCGTTATGGAATCACAAACTTGGTCCTGGACAGCAGTTTGACTTTCTGAATGGGGTTTTGATCAGGCTGCATCTGAAAACTGAGCATCGCTGACCTGGGTAACAACATAGCAATGTTTCACAATAAGTTCATTAAATTTTTGATTTTTTACCGACAGTGTTTTGCAAAATTGCGAAATCATGAACCGTGAGTGACAATCATTCAATAAACGGATTTAAAATCATGATGTGTGAAATGTGTTCTGACTGAAAACTCATCGCAATGGGCGAGAAGTTCGGGGGGGGAGCGCCGAATTCACGCTCTGGCAGAATTCTCCTAAAATAGCATAAAAGTTCGCAGCGTTTTCTCACTCAAAATTCACAAAGCTGCTGAGACAAACTTTTTCTAAGGAATAGACCGGAAGTCGCTGACGGATCTTGAAAAGTCATGCTTCTCATGTCCATAATTTGTCCGTCATGCAGTGTTCATTCTGAACGGAATGCACGAAAAGCTGGTGACCGTGCAGTGTGTCGGCATGTAAACCTCAGAGACGCAATGAGTAACCAGTTTAATGCTACAACAATGATGGAGAGAGAGCATTGGGCTGTGTTTGGAATTATTTTTGTGTATCGAAAGTGCTGGGAGTGTTCCAGGACAGGTTTGCAAACCCCTGATCTATACTTGATGTGTAATGACACACAGTGGGTCTGTTTGCTGTGAAAAAGGGGAATTAAAAAAAAAGTGGCACAATGGTTGATTCATTATTTTTGGAGAGCGAGAAGTGAAACAGGCTAACTTGTTTCGTTTGGATATTTAGAGTTTTTTAACTGTATGAAATGATAAGTTTTAGAGCTTTAAATATATACATTAATTTCTGCCCCCAAGCTTTTTGTTTCTTGTAACACAAATTTGGTTATCAGCTCTCTTAATAGCAGCAATTTACCCAAAAATAGACTGAATCCATTCCATGTGATAGGAGGATGATTTCATAAATATCTTAATTTGTGTTTCTGCATTAGAAAGAAGGTCTTACGGGTTTTTGGGATAACTGAGAATTAATGACAGAAATTCAGATTTTTGGGTGAACTAACCCTTGTAACTTTTTTTTGCACTCTGTAGAGTTGTGTTTTTGTGTAAATGTCCTAATAGTTTTGCAAATTAAAACCTTGCTTAATCAAGTAAAATACTGGTTTCTTTTCATTGAATATTGTAGTTTAGTGGATTTACGTATACTGGTAAAGTAACCCCAAACCAACAATATCGTACATCGTTAAGACTATATGGGCCCCATCCATTGGGACCCATGAAATGGGATCTATGCTACCCATAGGGCTTGATCGCAGACGATATGGGCTAACCCATGTGGACCATGGCCGTCAAATTAGCTGAGTGTGGGCCCCCGATATCCAGTGCCAACCCATTTGGGACCCACCATGGGTGTGTTGGCTGGACCAATTATTTAGCAGACGATTATGAGTCGCCACAGGAGTGATTCGCCACTGTTCAGAGACTGATATGTCATTAAACAGAATATTTCGGAGATGGCAGTGATTGAGGGACAGAGTTCAAATGCTAATGTTGATGATAATGCTGGTAAAGGTTAAGAATTTCTAGCAGTTGAATGGGATAATGAATGTAATAAGGATGTGGTGCCAAGTACCAGTGTTGATCAGCACGGCTGTGACACAGAGTAGAATCAAATGGAGCTATTGATGGATGCAGAGTAGGGATGAAACGATTACTGGTTTGACAATAAATAATGATAAAATTTCCCACAGATAGTATTATCATTTCATATTTTAAAATATCTTTAAAACAGTATTTGATTACCATGATTTGAACAACTCAAGGTAAATAAATAGAACAGCTGGGAGGTTTTAAAAGAGTGCAAAGGGATTTATACAAAAGAATATATGAGTGAATTGATTATACACTTGTCAAAAATGAGTGCACTTTAGTGTACTTTTATAAAATGGACTTATTGTGCAAATAATATACTTTAAAAGAACACACATACGTAAGTGTAAATTAATTGTAATGTTTTTTTTTTTTTTGCTTAAGTGCATTCTATTTGTAATTAATTTCAAATGTATCACATTTTAAATTTATATTAAATGCAGTTAGTTGAACTTTTGACTGATATTTTTAAACCACTTAAGTGAGACTTTAATACATCTTTATATGTACTTTCGTAATTGCTTCTAGTGTCTTTAAAATATGGTTAAAGTGCAATGGTTAAAGCAATTAATGTGAACTAAAATATACTTTAATATCAGTTAACAAAACACTTAAGTGTGAATGTAATGATTAAATGTAATGATTTCAACCACCTAAATGCATATTATTTGTAACTGATTTCAAATACATCACAGTATAAATTTATATTAAATGCAGTTAGTTGAACTTTTGAGTGATTTTTTGAACCACTTAAGTGGTAAATGTGTACTTCTGAATGATAAGCAATTAATGTGGACTAAATTAGGCTATACTTTAATGTAATTTACATGTATACTATTATAGAATTAAATGCATTTCTAATTACATCTCTCTAATAATGAAATAATTTAGTATATTTAAAATTTTTTCATAAGAATCTCTTAAAGGTGCACTAAGCAATATTTGATCCCATGTGAAAAAAGAAGTGTGCTTAATTAAAAGTGTACTTTTTTGTACTTCAAATCTTAAAAGTATACTTTTTAGAAAGTGCACTTGCAGATAATACTACACTTTAAATGACATTATTTCTTAACACACTTAAGTCATAGTTTATAATTATTTGAAAAAAATAAAAAAAAATAAACCATTGCTACATGAACTGTGTTAAGCTAACTGAGACGTGTTATAACACTTGCATATCATTGCTCTCTTGTTAATTTGGATTGCTTCCATTGTCCTCATTTGTAAGTCGATTTGGATAAAAGCCTCTGCTAAATGACTAAATGTAAATGTAAATGTAAGTGCACTTTTTAAAAATGCACTGTATAATAATGTCTAATTAAGTATTACTTAAACATACATTTAATTTTGTTTTTTTTTTTGTTTTTTTTTAATTTATTTATTTTTTTTGATTTACCAATATACCTAATTACATGTAACATAATAGATTTTAATTTCAACTTTAGTGTGTTTTCAAAAATTACATTTGTTGATGTATTTTAAATGTATTTAGTCTATAATATATACAGTACTGTGTGCATTAATGCACTTGAAATGTATTTTTCTTCTAAACTTCAATACACTTTCTTATACAGTATACTCCAATAAAACGTATCGTTGAAATTTTCATCACCTGCTCCTGCTCTATGAACTATATGAAGTTTTTTCTACATAATATTTGACATACAGTGTCATTTAAAAGAGTACTGTATTTTTACAGTATGTGATAGTAATGTAGCCTAGCCTACTGTACTTTACATCTGTGTACAGAATACCTTCAATATCATTATGTTGTTCGCTTAAACAAGTCGCTTAAATTTAATTGCATCAATTGCAAGCAAAAGTTTAACAAATGTAAACAAAATTAACTTGTATTCAAATACAATTTATTTAAATAGACTAGGCCACACTACACTGTAAAAACAAACAAGGTGTTAATACAAAGTTTATTTGGTTTTCTTTTTTTTTGGTGGGTAATTGTTGAGTGTGTATTTATGGGTAATGAGTTTGAACAACTTGAACTTAAACAGAAATGAAAAACTTGAAATAATAGCATTTAACAATGTTTAAAGTATCTCTTTTGTTTAATGTGCATGCGCTTTAGATTTATCAATTTTTTTTAAAAAGCGCTGTCCACCATGCTTTCTGTAATCGCTGTCCACCATGATTCGGTGTAATCGCGATACGTGAGGGAACTTTACTGATCAAACAAGTGGAGAACAAATGAGTGCCATGTATGGATGATTACAGATGAGACTTTATGTACTGCAAATAATGAGTTAAGTAAGTAAATCTTGATATAAGCTTTATTTACTGTTAATTTAGGCTTGCCATTTGTTCTTGCAATATGGACTCGGAAGGTGAAATAAACGTGTCCTAGAATTTATCTATGGCTGCATTAAAATCATTTCATATCGGAATCAGTACTTAATCAGTTTTGCAGGATCAGTACCGATTTGTGACTTCATATGCAGTGTGGAATCACAGACCTGTACTGAAGAGGTGATGTTAGAAGTTTTTAATGATTTGTTGCCCAGCCAGCTCACCCTGATCACACATTACACACACTA
This sequence comes from Cyprinus carpio, assembly GCF_018340385.1. Classification (NCBI taxonomy): domain Eukaryota; kingdom Metazoa; phylum Chordata; class Actinopteri; order Cypriniformes; family Cyprinidae; genus Cyprinus; species Cyprinus carpio. The sequence continues at coordinate 14,264,493 of NC_056615.1, read as the reverse complement.
TGGCTTTTAAATGCTTTGAATCTTTTCCATTTGCAAGTCATACATTACTATCTATTTATTATTATCATTATTACATTATTATCTATTTTTAAAGCCCAGTGCCTCTTATTGCTTAAATTATTTACATTTTTGCAGATACTGCTGCACTAAACTTTGGGCTGCAATTGTATTGCTTTAACTCAATTTAACCATTTAGTGGATCTGTTTTATAACAATTGTTTTTCTTCTGTTCTTTCTTTCCTCAAGGTTTTTTTTCTGAGTTTCCTGACTCTTCAGAACATTTCCATTCATACATACTGGAGAGATGGTGTGCAGCTTCATGACATTTGAAGTTTTCTGCTGATGGAGAGCTTCTGGGACATTTTTATTTTTTTATTTTATCAAACATGCATTCACTAATGCTGGAGTAAGATTTTAGAATAAATCTTTCCTGTTTAATGTTGGTGCTAGTAAAGGTCTGAGAGCTTATGGCCTGGTTTAACAGACAGGGCTTAGAGTAAACCAGGATAAGGCCACAGTTCAATTAGGACATGTAAGTAATTTTTGTAAACTTGCCTTAAAATAAACATTACTGGTGTGCATCTTGAGAAATTACAAAAACAAAGACACCGATATAATTTTAAAGAAACAGTTGAGTGCAAGTTTATTTCAGTTTTTCAGTTTGAAACAGCTCAGACTTACATATTAATCTAGGACTATAGACTGTGAAACCAGGGGTATAAATTGTGTATTAATTGTGTGTGTTTTTTTTTTGTTTTTTTTTGTTTTTGTTATTATATGTTTTGGGGACCAAATGACCCCTCAAGGATTTTGTGTGTTGGTATTACCCCTCAAGGATTGTAATGATTGTAGTGACAAGTGAGGAAACTTTTAGGTACTTTTGTATGTAAGGGAGAAAATTGTTTTGCATTGTTCTTCAGGCTCTTTCTAAGTGAGTTGAAGTGTTGTGACCTTTGTGTATAGTGACGGGTTTCTCTTCTGCACCCACAAAATTTATTTATTTTTATTTTTATTTGTGTGTGTGTGTGTTTTTGTTTTTTTTTGTTTTGTGTGTGAGAGAGAGAGAGAGAGAGAGAGAGAGAGAGAGAGAGAAAGAGAGTTTGTTTTAGAGATTGTTTTGTGTAGATGGTTTTTTTCCATGTTGTGTTTGTGTTGATTGTAACTAAGTAATTAAAAGATTTTTTTAAAATAAAATTTTACGTATAATAAATTACAACTTCATTATTAGAGATATAACTAGTGATATATTTAATTATATAATAATATATACATGTAAATTACATTAAAGTGTATTTTATTTCACATTAATTGCTTATTCAGAAGTACACATTTACCATATTTCAAAGTACATATAAAATATACTAAAGTTTAAGGGGTTCAAAAAATATCACTCAAAAGTTCAACTAATTGCGTTTTATTTAATTTTAAACTGTGATATATTTTAAATCAATTTCAAATAATATGCATTAGGTGGTCGAAAACATTACATTGAATTCACACTTAAGTGTGTCTTTTAAAGTACATTATTTGTGCAATAAGTACACTTTAAAAAAATATACTCAATTGCACTTCATTTTCACAATGGGAAAAATGCTTTTGATCACTGTGTCGAACTGAGTCCCAAAACACATTTGCTGCCAAGCAGCAGTAAGGAGTGTGGATCACTGTGTCGAACTGAGTCCCAAACTCAGTGAGTGCACAGGATGGATATTAGTAGATCGACTAGAGATAGCGAGAGATGACAATAAAAAAAAAAAGAGTAAAATTTTGGAGGAAAAAAACATTAAAAACTAGGGTTAAGAAAAAGAGGTATGACCTGTGTAAATACTGGATCAGCTAGCGGTGGAGAGAACTAAAGGAGGGGGAAGGCCTGAAAAAAACCGGACCCCGAGGTTTTTCTTTGTTTCTTCTTGATAGGTGAGTTACATTGGTTTTTGCTTTGTTTCACACAACTAATCTGTGTTGGCTTTTGCTTGTATACGCTTGAATGGCAGACATAACAGATTCCACCATTAACGCTGCCTTGGGGTTGTATATGTACATGTGGGCTGGAGTTATCAAAATAGGGGCGAGGTCCTGTTGGGGTATAGGCATGTTTGTTTTGGTGCTGTGAAATAACAACATTGTTTGACAAAATTTGCTTAGTGCACCTTTTATCACCGAGTTACAATCAACACAAACACAAAATTAAAAAACCCTCTATATTTTTGTAGAAAAAAAAGAAAGAAAGAAAAAACCCAAATAAACAAAGAAAAAAAGTTACAACACTTTAACTAATTTAGAAAGAGTCTGGAGAACAATGCACAATCATTTTTTCTCCCTCATATACAAAAGAACCCAAACCTAGCCATCACAGAAAATGTCTCAGCTTTTACTTATGTAACCATGGTTCCCTGAGAAGGAAACGAGACACTGCATTCTGTAGAGGTCGCTATGGGGAACACTTTCAGCGTGAGCCTGGGGGCCTGAGCTGCATACCCTAAACAACTTACCTGATAAGGGCTGGACTGGGAAGCCCAAGCCTAGGGCAGAGCTCAAAGGCTTGGAATCAGAAGAGATTCATTTGAGGGGATACGGCCAGGTGTCTAAAAAACCAAACTAGACCCTAGCCTGTCACCCAGCAGGGGGCTACTGCCAGCTCTGAATGAGCTTGCTCAAAGAACTGGCACAGATCTTTGGTAGCAACACCCTGCTCAGAAATGTGATAAACAGGGATACATAAGTTGAGTGGAGAAAAAGATTAAAACCGGGGCCTAAAGTCAACTCAGAGAAAGGGAACAAGGCTGACAGCACGTACCCCTCAACATACAGGTGTTTTAGAAATTGCGCAGAATGCTTCGCGTGCACACTTACCATATCCTGGATTTAGAAACACCGTTACTAAGGTGTAACCGAAACTGTCACTAAGACAGGCCTAGGAACCCTTTTTGACTATGGCATGCTCAGGGAGATACTTCAGGGAGAGGTTGCATTGCTCAGAGTGCATTTGGATTGAAAAAAGCTTATCTCATGGTAAAATCCTCCATGGATGGAGTATCACCAACTCAACCATAGCAGTCACAGAACAAACTCCGGAATTGCTCATGCTAACTACCAGGGCGCCGTAGCACCAGCTCTCCGACCAAAGAGGGGGGGACACCAGTGAGCACTAGGGAGCAGCATGCTCGTAGATAACCCTCCAGGGTGAGGGAAGCACGGCTGAGCCACAACCAAGAGAGCAGCCCCCCTATGAGAAGGCAGAACTGAGAACAAGGGAAGCTTACAGAGCAGAATTCGGACTATCCAATGAGAGGGACTCAGACAAAAAGGGAGCGGTGTGCTTGCAAGAGACCCTCCATGGTGAGCACGTTAGCTCACCAACCAACCCTCCAGTGAGGCAGAAGACGGCCCAGTGTAACCTGCATTGACCGCTAAAGAAACAGGGATAGGAGCTCAAAGGAGCAGGGGCTTACACGGCCAAAAATTAAGGAGAGGGGGACTCGATGCTTCCCAAATCTGGGCATTTTGGCTGACAAAAAAGAAAAACCAGCCGATGAGGGGAGGCAATGGATCAGTGGGAGGGGGCGGAAATGTTATACCCAGAGGAATCTGACTGCACAGATTTCGAGACTCCAGAGAGTGGGATCTGCAGTCAGGACAGTACAGAAGTTGGCGGTAGAAGCACCTCAGGGCTATCTCCCTCCCAAAGTTGAGGGGAGACATCAGTGTTTGACTCAGGAAACCTCAAAGTTCAGGCCTATCCCCGGTGAGGGGGAGCCATGATTCAGACTCAAAGTAAACAGAGGCCCATGAAACTCGCATGATATCTGATGCAGGATCAGGAAGGAGCTACAGAAGCAAAAGCCCCAATCCAAAATAGGGGACTGGGACTCAGGATGCTTCTCATCTGAGCTGCATGCTCCAAGTGATCAGTCCACCCAGGGGCAAGTACCAGGGTCTGACAGTATATCTAACTGAGTGGAAACTACAGCATTTTAGACTCGCCCAAGGAGCTCTAGCTCAGAAACGTGCATGATCGTTGACAGGAAGACTCGCATAGACTCAGGGCTAGACATGAGTAAACGAAGACAGCAGGGAGCACCCATGAAGCATTATACTCCAAAAAATGCTAACCTAATGGAGGACCCACGGGTCCCTTGGTTAGTGCTATACTGAGGACCTGACGGCAAGGAGGCTCTCACAGAGGTTGGCTGCGTGTGGTCCAGGTAAGCATGAAAGCCGAAATGCAAGGCTATCACAAGCTGGAAATCCAGTTACCGACAGGTGGAGCTACCATAACCACAATCAGTCAAACAGCGAGAGGTTCTTACTTTAGCAGGGAGGTGCTCGCAGAGGTCCTAACCCTAAAACAAAGTCAGAAAAATAGAAAGACAGGTCCAAGTATTGGAGAAATGCTAGTTAGTGAATAGAGTAAATGAAAAGGAATAGAGTAAACGAAAAGGATCATACTTACCAACCATGGCTCCCGCGCATGACTCAAGTTCATAGATATAATCTGAAGGCCAAGTCCAAAGAGGATTTGGGTCCAGACCGTCATTAAGTTGTTCTCTGAGACATATAAACTAACCAAAACATAGTAGGTCCAGCATGAGAGACTGCAATGCGATTGCAGGAGGCTCCTACCTAACCTTGGTCAGGTGGGTAGTTTTAAGGGAATTAAGGGGAGGAAGATGAGAGCAGATGTTAATACACTCTGAGGGTGGTGAGTAGATGTTTCAGTGTTTACTCTGAGCATTGGGAACGCCTCATCCGGATCACCTCCCTCAAGTCTCGCCTTAGCCCCAGAGAGCATGATATTCTACCATACCCAGCTCAGTTCAGGGCCAAGTATTAAGGAGGTTTGCAAGCCAACATTTGAGCACAGAGAGTCATACAACCCTAAATGAAAGTAAAGGTTTCCCGAAGTGCATTATAATGTGGTTATCTGATAAGGACACAATATATATCATCTGTCCAACAACTGGAGACAGATATCCACATTATACAATACCTATATAATCAGAATGAAATCACTGAAAGGGAAAAAATTCCCATCAGATGCTTTCCATGTTGCCCATCAACCTTGAATGGCGGGCAAAGGGCAGTCAATTCTCACTGCAACAGCAACATGCAGCATGCATTCAGGTCACGCAGGAGCTAAACACACTCCGCTCACACGCTAGATTTCCTAGGCAATCAAGCGAGAAGGAAACCGTTGCCGTGAATGCATCGCTATTCCTGCGAGAGGCGAACGCACTCATGCAAACACTATACAAACTAGGGTAAATGGTGAAGTACTCACCTCCCCCTCAGGAGTCCCGCGTAGCATCATGATGAGCACATCTCCTAGTGAGTTGAGCACGTTCAATTCATGCTTATCCCTCACAAGAAATAAGCAATGAATGCAGAGTGTATTCAACCCCCTCGAGAGCTGAATGTGCTTGCTCTTCACCACATACGTGAGCCGTTGTGAAACTGCGGGTATCAGAGCAAAGCTTCTGGTGAAAGAACATGCACTCCTAGTTGTGTTTAGCTTAACGTTAACATAAACAAACGGTCAGTAAAGATGAAGAAGAGAATGACGTGTTCTCCGGGCACCCTTTTATGCTGTGATTGTGCTGGGTAATGACATCATAGGCTGTTGCCGGCCAGTGTTATTGTTGTGTTTAGATGTATGCTTCAGACACCAGTCACGCTGAAGGCGTTCCCCATAGCAACCTCTAGAGGGCACAGTTCAAAGTTCCCTCGGAAGGGAACTCTTTTTTTTCATCACAGAAAATTCTGCATTTTTACATTGTCAAAAAACAGCATTCTGTATGTACAGTATAAACCTGATTTGTCATTGGAGACCTAAAAATTTCCCCACAGGGTACACGTAAAAAATTACTGGTATTACTATCCTTGTGGGGCCATTTTGTCCCTATAACTTATGGGATTATCAATACACACACCATTAATTAATACAAAAAAATTCAAGAAATGTATCATTCAGTGTACATTGAGAATCAAAACTTTGGGTAATACTTAAAGGGATAGTTCACCCAAAAATGAAAATTTGATGTTTATCTGCTTACCTTCTGGGCATCCAAGATGTAGGTGACTTTGTGTCTTCAGTAGAACACAAAGAGAGATTTTTAACTCAAACCGTTGCAGTCTGTCAGTCCTATAATATCAGTGGAGAGTCATAAAACATACACAAACAAAATAAAATTAAACTCTGCGGCTGGTGATGATACATTTATGTGTAAAGACACAAAATGTTTGGTCTGTGCAAGAAACTGAACAGTTTTTATATCGTTTTTTGCCTCTGATTATTTTCTGCAGTGTCTGAACTAAGGACACTTCATTTGAAGGACTTCAAATGAATTTGCTGGGCAGTGCTGTTTGTCAGTGTCCCAGAAGCTCTCCATTGGCAGGCAAGCTGCACACCATCTCTCCACATTATGTGTGAATGGAAATGTTCCAAAGAAGCAGGGAAGTCAGAAAAAAATACCTTGAGGAAAGAAAGAAAGAACAGAAGAAAAACAATTGTTTTAAAAACAGATTCAGTCCATTATTGTAAAAGGCTTAACCAAGAGCAAGCAACAGATATACAGTTGCGGTCCAAACACTTTTAACCGTGGGTAAAGGTATGCTTTAGACATAATTTTGAAGTAGTAAATTATTATGAGGGATTTGATTTTAAAAAGATAAACATTAGATAACACAAGTAAACAAAACATGCAGTTTTTAAATGAAGGTTTTTATTATTAACCCTCTGGAGTCTAAGGGTATTTTTGGGGCCTGGAGAAGTTTTGTCATGCCCTGACATTTGTGCTTTTTTCAGTTTCTTATAAATATCTAAATGGCTAAAATCTAATCTCACTGTAATCAGCACAAACTAGGCTATAATAATATGTGAGCAGCATGTATGTACAAGATTGTGTTTTTGAGAAAAAAAATGTTATGCGTGGTTAGTGAAAAAACTAAAAATGTTAAATCACTTGAATAAGGCAATAAAACACGTACAGAAAATTGGTTTCCCAGGAATTTTGAGAACTGGAGCTTGTAGCCTAGAATTTTTTTTTTTCTAAATGATGTGAAAATCATCTTGTTTACTCACTTACAGAAAACATATTGATTTAAATTTTCTAAGACACTTTTTGTTGGTAAAAGTCATATGCGAGTAGCCGTCAACTATCATGAATTCACACCTGAGAAGACAAAGGCCTGCATAATGAGCTGCATAATGAGCCATTCAGTCACCTGTGTCACTGAGAGGGGTGAGTTACAAGAAAGAATGTGAGGACAAAGATAAATCTATATAATTTTATGTTTTGTAGTTTTATTTAGAATATATTTAATTATCCCCACAACATAATTTAATATTCACTTGTGAGTGCAGTTAAACAGTTTAATTAGGAAAAATCAAAGCTGACTTTCAAACTGAATTTTTTGCATCATTACTCCAGTCACACAATCCTTCAGAAATCCTTTTAACAATCTTATTTTCTACAAAAAAACATTTATTGTTATTATTATCATTATTATTATTATTATTATTATTATTAATGTTGAAAAGAGCTGAGAATATTTTTTTTTTAGGTTTTTTAGGGGGGATAAATTGAAAGAACAGCAATGATTGTTACATTTGTTACAGTTACATTTATTGTTACATTTATATTATTTACATCAAGCTTTTTGAATGGTATAGTAGTGTATATTGTTATTTGAAACTTCATAATATTTCACTTGATTATACATTTAGTCAGGAATTATAGTTTGGAAAAAGTCTTTGGAAAAAGTCTAACTAGTAAAATGTTTACACGTTATGTGAAAACTAGTACAAGTATATAAATAAATAAAAAGAGACTTACTCATGTTTATGATCTCTGCTGAATAAAGTGCTTCATTCTTTTTTCTGAGGAAATCCAAATCCTCAACCACATCACATCTTTTTGGGGTGAATGATGTCTTATTCCTCTCATCGCGAAGCAAACAGTAAAATAATAAAAACTTGAAGAACAGTCTCGCTGCGTTGTCTTCTGTTGTGTGGGCGTATTCAAAAGCCGCGCGCTTCAGTGAAACATTTGAATCTCAAAAGCGCGCTCAGCGCGGGGGCGTGGTCGCATTAGAAGATAATGAAGGAAGACGTGAAAAAACGGACATCGCGTTGTTCCATATGGATACTTTATCACAGAATATTTGTTTTCGGCAGCACTTGTTTAGTTTAAAAGTAGACATGTCAGGCTTTCTATAGATATCTCTCTCATGTCTCTTCGTTGAGTATTCACTGAGTTACAGTTCATTTTAATGACGCATTTGTATCTGAAGATCAGCGCAGACAAAGGCTGCAGACAGCACTCCTTGTTTTGTTATCTTTATTTTATAAGTGCACAAAGTTTTGTTGTTATTATGTCTGTATAAAAAAAAAAGTAGCACCCTTTACAGATTCGATTGATGTATTGCACTTATCTGTACGATCAAAACTGAAAGTGTAATTTAAGTTCTTTTCGGGGTTATCAGGAGAAAATACCCCAAAACGCGTATACGCGTTAATCGACTCCAGAGGGTTAAGGGGGAAAAAAATCCAAAACTACATGGCCCTGTGTGAAGATGTGTTTGCTCCCCTGTTAAAACTGTGGTTTATCACACCTGAGTTCAATTTCTTTAGCCACACCCAGGCCTGATTACTGCCACACCTGTTCGCAATCAAGAAATCTCTTAAATACGACCTGCCTGACAAAGTGAAGTAGACCAAAAGATCCTCAAAAGCTAGACATCATGCCGAGATCCAAAGAAATTCAAATACAAATGAGAAAGAACATAATTAAAATCTATCAGTCAGGAAAAGGTTATAAAGCCGTTTCTAAAGCTTTGGGACTCCAGTGAACCACAGTGAGAGCCATTATTCACAAATGGCAAAAACATGGAACAGTGGAGAACCTTCCCAGGAGTGGCCGGCCTACCAAAATTACTCCAAGAGCACAGCGACGACTTACCAAAGAGGTCACAAAGGACCCCACAACAACATCCAATGAACTGCAGGCCTGACTTGTCTCAGTTAAGGTCAGTATTCATGACTCCACCATAAGAAAAAGACTGGGCAAAAATGGTCTGCATGGCAGAGTTCCGAGACGAAAACCACTGCTGAGCAAAAAGAACATAATGGCTTGTCTCAGTTTTGCTAGAAAACATCTTGGTGATCCCCAAGACTTTTGAGAAAATACTCTGTGGACTGACGTGACAAAAAAGAACATCATACCAATATTAAAATATGTTGGTGGTAGTGTGATGGTCTGGGGCTGTTTTGCTGCTTCAGGACCTGGAAGACTTGCTCTGATAAATGGAAATTCTGCTGTTTACCAAAAAAATCCTGAAGGAGAATGTCCAAAAAATGAAGACTTTGGAGTGGCCTAGTCAAAGTCCTGACCTGAATCCAATTGAGATGCTGTGGCATGACCTGAAAAAGGCGGTTCATGCTCGAAAACCCTCCAATGTGGCTGAATTACAACAATTCTGCATAGATGAGTGGACCAAAATTCCTCCACAGCACTGTAACCGACTCATTGCAAGTTATCGCAAACGCTTGATTGCAGTTGTTGTTGCTAAGGGTGGCCCAACCAGTTATTAGGTTTATGGGGCAAACACTTTTTCACACAGGGTCATGCAGTTTTGTGGTGGTGTCGGTGTCCTCGGTGGTGGTGTCTCCTCTTGTGTGCTGTTTTCCCTCGTTTGCTTATTTTGAGTTTCTTTACCACTGTCTGTGTGTGTGTGTGTGTGTGTGTGTGTGTGTGTGTGTGTGTGTGTGTGTGTGTGTGTGTGTGTGTGTGTGTGTGTCCCTGTCCCTAATGGCACACTCCGGACTTGTGGACTTCCTCAGAGTCCACACTTCAGTGACGTCATGTAGTGCAGACATATAGGGCCATTGGTGCGAGTCCACGAGGTCGCATTGAGAGGTATTTTTGGGACAGACTCAATCCTCATGCCGGAAATAATGGTCTGGTTGTTTTTTGACAGGAGCTGCAGGTTCAGGGAATATGCTGCCTATGGTTGTTGTTGTTTTTACCATTGTGTTTGCGAGATGGATTGCCATGCAGAGAAATCATATACGGAGCCGAATAAACTGAAAGGTCATCTCATCAGTCCCTTTATTAGATAAATATCACAAATATCTTATACAAATATTATAATATTTAGCATCGAGAACAGGTTTCTTTTTTTTTGCCAAATTAGCTCCATGTCAACTACACAGCCTGGTTTTGCTTATGCCACCTGGGCATTAGACAATATACTGTACATGCTTATTTAAATAATGTATACAATTGTAATAATATATAATGTTCCATTTGAACTAGGGCTGGACAATATATCGAACGATATGACCATGTGCATCTCGTCAGTAAAGCCGGTTCCATGATTAGCGGTAAATCCCCATCACCTGCTTTCAAATGGAGCTGCAGTTAATACTCAGAGCCGTAGTTTACTGACAAGCTATGCTATATCGAGTTCATTATCAAAGGCAATTCATCTTCAATAATGAACTCGATATAGCGTAGCTTCTCAGTGAACTACGGCTCTGTGTATTAACTGCAGCTACATTTGAAAGCAGGTGATGGGGATTTACCGCTTTGCGGTAGACCGATTCAAGGGTACAAAGGGGGCGCTGCTGAGCACACTTCAGAGCATTAAAATGCTAAATAGGACAGCCTATGGACTCGTAGACTCGGCGAGCACGTGCAATTTAAGTCCACGAGACCGAAAGTACACATGAAGTGCACCATTTGGGACAGGGCCTGTGTGTTCACGTGTGAACGGGGAATCCTTGCCTGAGATCCCACACCCATTGACCCTGTGCCTCCACTGGTAAGGCCTCAGCACTCATTTCCCCTATTTTAGGGTGTATGGTATTTCATACTTGTTTTTTTTTTTTTTTTTGTAATTGTATGAATAAAATTATTGTCTTTTAACGGAACTACGTCTCTGGCTTCATGCATAAGTCAAACCTGTGTGTTTCTGTGTTTTTGGTGGTTTAACTTTTGAGCTAGTCAAATCCTATTCTCGGGGTGAAATTCCCCAGGTGGCATTGCCGAAAAAAAAGAAGAGTCCCACTCGCCACATTAAGGTTACCAAACCTTTTCATATTTTTAAATCGAACCCTGCATGAACATGAATGTGAGATTGACTTTAACATTGTTACATAATAACATAGACGGAAAATTTACACTGTAAAAAATGAAATATAAAAGTGATTAATAAAGATCAAATACAAAATATTTATGTTGTTGTTTATTTATATGTAATATTTAATGTATTATAGAATGCAATGTATTAGTATATGGTAAAATAAAAGAGAGCCTACATGCCCACTATATTACTATTTTTCAACTGTAGATGAAGTTTATGTGAGATTCTGTCTAATTGTTTTGTAAGTACATAGTAGGTTAAAGACACCTAAAGTGGGATCAAATATTTTCATAAACTGATCTTTATAGTCAAAATATCTTTATATCACAATATTACCAGACCTCCTTAGACTAAACTAGTCCCTTTAGGGTTTTGTGATGTTTGTATTCTGAGATTCTGCCTGCAGACCAGCACACACAGGAGAGGATCTGAAATCTCACACTCAAGAAAAAAGAAATACGCCAAGTAGGAAGAGGTATGATTCTTTCTGCAGACCAGCACACACAGGAGAGGATCTGAAATCTCACACTCAACAAAATATGATCTGGTTTCCTGGATGTGTGAGAGTGACAAACAGCAGAACTTGAAGCTCCACAAAATATTATCCATATGATCACTGATGCAATCAAAACAAGTACTGGAAGAAAGAAATGAAAAACAGGAAGTAAAAATATTTGACCAATAATGATGCAGAGTAACACAAGTATGCAGAAAATTATAAAACATGGTGAAGAGATAACAGAAGCAGTATACAGTGGATATTTCACTGAGAGAATTCCCTCTAGCGCCACCAGCTGGTTTAAAAGGAGACCACAGACTCTTGACGACCACCATAACACCCCCCAAAAAACAAATTGTCCAATCTGCATCCCAGGAGGACTCATCTAGGAGATGTTTTATCAGTATGTAGGGACTCAAGAAAAGCTCAACAAAGTCAGTGAGGAGGAGGAGGATGATGAAGACTGAAATACGGTGTCCATTCTTTCTGTGATGAATTAGATCGCTGACAGACCAAGCAAGAGCTGGTATACCTGCACACACATTAATGATGGTGAAGATGGACAATCTGAACTTTATCTCCAGCCAGTCAGATTCCAGCTTCCATCTAAATGGATAGCTTTCCATAATCTAGTCTCTCTTTGATCTTGTTCCGTTATTCAGCTGAAAATATGTAAGTGAATAAATAAGGGGAAAAATAGTATCTATGCTGTATAAATGCTAATCAAATTTCAGAAGATACAAATCTCACAATTTCAGCTAAACAATCAACAACATCATCCTGAAAGCATTTTAGACTGTATTTCATGTCAGTTCATATTTCATGACAAAGTAAAAAAAAAAAATTAAAAAAATTAAAACCGGCCATGTCTTACCTAGATATATTCAGGAGATTGCTACACACTGTGCTCATGACATAAGAATGTTTCCAGTCTGGGTTGATTTCATCTCCCACTCTGTCTGTGTCTTGCTCTGTCTGTGTCTTGTTGGAGATGGGTGAATGAAAGATACCGAGTGCAGATTGAACACTCTAATCCATTAACATGGGTGCATAAAAAATGCAATACCACGACTGAGGTGCCCTTGAGCAAGGCACTGAGCCCCTACTGCTCCGGGTATATGTTCACGGTGTGTGTGTGTTCACTGCTGTGTGTGCACTTTGGATGGGTTAAATGCAGAGCATGAATTCTGAGTATGGGTCACCATACTTGGCTGTATGTCACTTTGTTTTCAGTTTCTTTCACTTTCTTCTTTTGTTGTTTTGTTGTTTTTTGTTTGTTTGTTTGTTTGATATTTTGTTTTAGTTTTTGAGATTTGTAAAATGTTATGTAATGATTGATACAGTTATGTAATAATTATACATTTTAATACAAGGTCCCCTTATTTGAGGTTAGTTTATTATTATTATTATTATTATTATTATTATTATTATTAATATTATTTTATTTTTTTATATTTTTATTTTAGATATAGATTTATTTTTAGTAAGCTCTCAAGAAATTTGATACAGACATTACATTACATTTAGTCATTTAGCAGATGCTTTTATCCAAAGCGACTTACAAATGAGGACAATGGAAGCAATCAACAACAACAAAAGAGCAATGATATATAAGTGCTATAACAAGTCTCAGTTAGCCTAAACGCAGTATACATAGCAAGGGCTTTATATATAATAAATAAAAAGAAAACAGATAGAATAGAAAAAGAATAGAGCAAGCTAATGTTAGAGGTCTTTTTTAGAATTGTATAATAAATGAAAAGGAAATAGATAGAATACAAAAAGATTAGAAAGGTAGTTAGTTTTTTTTTTTTTTTTTTTTTATTAATAGAATTAGAATAGTGAGTGCAAAAGTTAGAGGGTCAAATAAAGATGGAAGAGATGTGTTTTAAGCCGATTCTTGAAGATGGCTAAGGACTCAGCTGCTCAGATTGAGTTGGGCAGGTAAAAGTCCGTAAAAGTGTCTTTGTGCATCTTTGGGATGGCACAATCAAGCGATTTTCACTTGCAGAACGCAAGCTTCTAGAGGGCACATAAGTCTGAAGTAATGAATTTAGGTAAAGGGGTGCAGAGCCAGTGGTGGTTTTGTATGCAAACATCAATGCCTTGAATTTTATGCGAGCAGCTATTGGTAGCCAGTGCAAATTGATAAACAGAGGTGTGACGTGTATTCTTTTCAGCTCATTAAAATTTATCTTGCTGCAGCGTTCTGGATTAATTGTAAAGGTTTGATAGAACTGGCTGGAAGACCTGCCAAGAGAGCATTGCAATAGTCTAGCCTGGACAGAACAAGAGCTTGAATGCAGCATGTTCTGAAAGAAAGGGCCTGATCTTCTTAATGTTGAATAAAGCAAATCTGCAGGACCGGACAGTTTTAGCAATGTGGTCTGAGAAAGTTAGCTGATCATCAATCATAACTCCAATGTTTCTGGCTGTTTTTGAAGGAGTTATGGTTGATGTGCCTAACTTGATTAGCTGATCATCAATCATAACTCCAAGGTTTCTGACCACAAGCAGTTGTGGTCTTGGCAAGGTTGAGTTGAAGGTGATGGTCCTTCATCCAGCAAATGTCTGTTAGACAAGCTGAGATGCGAGCAGCTACCGATGGATCATCAGGATGGAATGAGAGGTAGAGTTGAGTGTCATCAGCATAGCAATGGTATGAAAAGCCATGTTTCTGAATGACAGAACCTAATGATGCCATGTAGACAGAGAAAAGAAGTGGTCCAAGAACTGAGCCCTGAGGTACCCCAGTAGTTAGATGTTGCGACTTGGACACCTCACCTCTCCAAGGTACTTTGAAGGACCTATCTGATAGGTAAGACTCAAACCACTGGAGTGCGGTTCCTGAGATGCCCTTTGTCAGTAGGGTTGGCAGGAGGATCTGGTGGTTAACCGTGTCAAAAGCAGCAGATAGATGAAGCAAGATAAGTATTGAAGATTTGGATTCCGCTCTTGCCAGTCTTAGGGCTTCAACAACTGAGAGCAAGGCAGTCTCAGTTGAATGTCCACTTCTGAAGCCAGATTGGTTGCTGTCAAGGAGGTTGTTCTGTGTGAGAAAGGTAGAGACTTGTTTGAATACAGCTCGTTCAAGTGTTTTTGCAATGAAAGGAAGAAGGGAAACTGGTCTGTAGTTCTCTAAAAGAGATGGGTTGAGGGTGGGTTTCTTAAGTAGTTGAGTTACACGAGCCTGTCTAAATGATGAGGGGAAAACACCTGTATGAAGGGATGTGTTAATGATGTGAGTGAGTGCAGGTACAACTGCAGGAGGAGAAATGGCTTGAAGGAGATTAGATGGAATAGGATCAAGCGGACAAGTAGTAGGATGATTAGAAAGGATGAGTTTGGAGACTTCTGCCTCAGAGAGTGAAGAGAAGGATGTGAATGAGTGTATGTTTTGCTGGTGAGATGTGCTTGATGGATTGTTGTGTGGAAAATTGTGCACTGATGTTTTTAATTTTATTAATGAAAAACGTGGCAAAGTCGTCAGCTATTAGAGATGAAGCAGGAGGGGGAGGAGGAGGACAAAGGAGCGAGGAAAATGTTTTAAAAAGCATGCGAGAGTTAGACTAATTGTTAATTTTGTTATGGTAGTATGTCTTTTTAGCAGTGGAGACATTAGCAGAAAAGGAAGAGAGGAGTGATTGATACACATTAAGGTCAGTAGTATTTTTGGATTGCGCCACACCCTTTCAGCAGCTCTAAGTGTAGAACGATGTCCGCGTAGAACATGAGATAACCAAGGGGCTGAACCATGTTGAGGTTAAGAGTGAGGAGGAAGTGATCTGAGGTGTGCAGTGGAGTAACCAGTACATGATCAGTGGAGCAGTGTCGTGTGTAAATAAGGTCCAGTTGTTTGCATGATTTGTGAGTAGCAGTAGTTGACACTCGGTTCAGATCAAAAGAGGCAAGTAGAGTGTGGAAGTCAGCAGATAGAGGTTTATCTAGGTGGATGTTGAAATCTCCAAGCATAACTAGGGGAGTACCATCCTCAGGAAAGGATTGAGAGCAGCACATCTAATTCATCCAAAAAGATACCTAGTGGTCCTGGGGGGTCGATAGACAACTACAAAGTGTATTTTTAAGAGGGTAGGTAACAGTAACGGAATGAGATTCAAAGGAACTGTTGATACCCAAAGATGGTAAAGGATTAAATTTCCAATCATTAGAGATGAGCAGACCAGTACCTCCACCTCTTCCAGTCAAACGGGGGGAATGGGAAAATGAGAAATTATTGGAGAGGGCTGCAGGTGTAGCAGTGTCCTCTGGTTTGATCCAGGCCTCTGTCAGGGCCATGAGATTAAGCTTTGAATGACTAATAATAGAAGTAATGAAATTGGCTTTGTTTACAGCAGACTGGCAATTTCAGAGACCAAATGAAATTGGCTTTGTTTACAGCAGACTGGCAATTCCAGAGACCAATATATTGCTATTATACTAAAAATATATTGCTAGTATACTAAATTTGGTTTTGATAAGAGGGATCTGGAAACACATAGTAATAATTGGTTATAAAAACTGAAATAGAAGTGAAACAAGTAGAAGTAAAAAAAAGAGGAGTAATCAAAACAATACTTATATCCCTTGCCGGTGTCCCTGCCCGGTGGAGTAGCACGGTAGAGTCGATGGTCTTTACACTCTTCGGTCTTCACACTAGGAGGGCTTAACAGGAGGCCTGCCGCGACCGCTGCCGCGGGTAGACATACAACACAATAGAAACACAGCAGTAAATAAAGTATCACTTGACATAAATAAGGACAACATATGATAAGTCATAATAATAAATAATAAAAATACACAAAGCATACATGTATATTCAAATTACAAGCAATAATTTAAGTCATTGTAGATGTTCAGTAAATACCAGTATTTTTTATTTTATTTTATTTTATTTTATTAAATACCAGTATTTTTCAGTGTAATATAAGGTTAAAATTAAAATATGACTCCTGTCCATGGAATTTATTTATTTACTTATTTTTTCAAAGTAAAAATTACATCTCTTTTCTGTAAGTTAATTGTAGTCCAACTTAATATATCAAACCAAATACAACTATTTAACATGAAAAGAAACATAATTTGTTTTGGTAAATTAAAGTATATTTCACTAACTTTGTTACTGACACTGTGTTTATTATTTAAGTCCAAAACTATTTCCACTGAATATTCTTAAAATGATTATTCTGCCACTAGTTGTTACTGAATATCAAATTCAGAGTCACATCAATCATAATCATGAGTCCTGCGCAATCACTGTTTGCATTATCAGTCATTGGTAAAGTCACAAAAGAGTTCAGATCCCTATAATAATATTTGTTATATGAAACTATTGTTATGCTGTAGTGCTTTAAAACAACCCAATAAATACAATTTATTAACTTCATTGGGGATTTAAAACATGTTTGAGCTGATATTAAAGTTTATAGGTTAGTTATGAGGATTTTGACATTCATTTTAGGAATTCAAATTATCTTAAGTAAAAAAAAATATAATTATTGTGAGGATAGCAGATAAGAATAATTGTATACTTACAATATGTTTCATGAATCTGGCCCGTTATTTACACAAATAATGTGAGTTTAACAAGCTTAAGGGGGACATAGAAGTGTTTGTGTTTATTTGTTCTTTCTTGGTAAAACACATCTGTACCTGGATAAAATACACTGTTGTTGTTTTAAACAGTTGCTCATTATAAGGTGAGGTGAGCAGATAATAGACTGAATGAGCATGTTTCTGTAAAAGACACAGAGGCTGGTTAAAAAACATCTCGTTATGTATGTAACCCTCGTTGATTACATTAGGGTTCTAACTTGGGAGCCCAATCATCTCTGAGTTAAATAAAAAACGCCAATGAAAATTGGCTAGTGTATTTTGCATGCTGAGCCAGACTCCATGCACATGGTTATATAAGGCCACAGTGTCATTAGGTTTTACTCTGAGGAACCGAGAATGTGTCCCGGCAACAGTGAGTGGTTCAAGTTTGTGGCATAGAAACATAGTGTCTCCATTCCCTCCACCAGGGAATGAGGGTTACGTATGTTAGGTTTATGTACGTATTTGTCGGTCACTACGAGTTATGTTGTGACGACATTAGGGGTCTATGGAAAATGGCACAACCTGAACAGTCATAAACCTGTGGCGCTACAAATGTTGACAAGCCGTAGCATGTCAAGACAAAAGCTACGGTAAGACCGTAACCTTCCCAAATTCCCAGCAAAAATTCATTGAATTGGTACTGAAGGGGACCAATGGTGAGAACAAACAAAAAGTCAATAGTAATTTTGATTGTTGTGGATTTGTTTTTTTATTTCAGTAATTCAACTCAAATTGTGAAACTTGTGTATTAAATAAATTCAATGCACACAGACTGAAGTAATTTATGTCTTTGGTTCTTTTAATAGTGATGATTTTGGCTCACAATTTAAAAAAACCCACCAATTCACTATCTTAACAAATTAGAATACTTCATAAGACCAAAAAAAAAAAAAAAAATGAGTGAATTGTTTTTTAGTGAAACATTTTTAGTGAATTGTTGGCCTTCTGGAAAGTATGCTCATTTACTGTACATGTACTCAATACTTGGTAGGGGCTCCTTTTGCTTTAATTACTGCCTCAGTTCGGCGTGGCATTGAAGCCCAGGTTTCTTTGACAGTGGCCTTCAGCTCATCTGCATTTTTTGGTCTCTTGTTTCTCATTTTCCTCTTGACAATACTCCATAGATTCTCTCTGGGGTTCAGGTCTGGTGAGATTGCTGGTCAGTCAAGCACACCAACACCACGGTCATTTAACCAACTTTTGGTGCTTTTGGCAGTGTGGGCAGGTGCCAAATCCTGCTGGAAAATGAAATCAGCATCTTCTAAAAGCTGGTCAGCAGAAGGAAGCATGTAGTGCTACAAAATGTATTGGTAAACGGGTGCAGTGACTTTGGTTTTCAAAAAACACAGTGGACCAACACCAGCAGATGACATTGCACCCCAAATCATCACAGACTGTGGAAACTTAACACTGGGCTATGAGCTTCTCCATCCTTACTTCAGACTCTAGGACCGTGGTTTCCAAAAAAAAAAAAAAAAAAAAAAAAAAACTGGCTGTAGTGAAGTTGAAGTAGCAAGTTTCCAGAAAAAAATAAAATAAATAAATAATACTCAAGTAAAGTACAAATACTCAAAAAGTGTATTTAAGTACAGTACTTGAGTAAATGTACTTTGTTACTGTCCACCTCTGCATGGAACAGGTGAGGGGAGGAAAACACAACACAAGACAGGAACAAAGTCTGACATTTACAGATGCAATATGAGATTTTTATTGCAATCATTCAAACATTATATTGATAGGAACATGAATCAATCTAGCAAAAATTAAATTTATACAATTATTTTGCAGTTATATTCAGTGACTGAACAAAGTTATCTATATTTAAATCTTAAAATATTGATCAAACTAACAAAATATTCAGTTGACAGAAAAAGGCTGGCAATTGTACAAATGAAACTGAAAAAGTTGGTAAAGATAAATAGGCAATACTTAATAAATTCACAGAATAATCCACAAGAACTGAACAGCTTACAACACATCCAAATACTAATGACACCAGGCAACTAAACTCAAACAGAACTGAACATATATACACATGATAATGAGCAGATAAATGAGTGAACAGCTTAATATAACTAGTCTCCATGACAACCAATGATGAACTCCGAAGATGGTGAAGCAGAAGATAGTAAAACACAAAAGGTCAAAACTAACAGAATCATGACACTTATACTTTCAGTTTTTAATCAATCATTTTTAAACCATATATAATTTTTACTCATCATTATACTGTACAGATCATTACATATTTTATGTTTTGTTTTGCTTGTACAGTAGCTCTAAAATAGAGTACAGTGATTGAAAGAGCAAATTCAGACCGAGGACTGATGAAACTCAAGTTCAGACTGACAATTCATCAGTGCTGGGTTCTGCGTGTGTTTGTGGTGTCTGAACATCTCTGCAGACCAAAACACACAGGAGAGGATCTGAAATCACTCTCAAACTCATCAAACAGAGAGACATTACAAACCAAGATGGGTGGACTTCACCCACAGTGTATAAATTTGCATAGATGACCAACATGAAAGGTAAGTACAGCATAACAAAGGTAACAAAGGCAACATTGGACAGTGAATATGCGTTTAACACCCTGTCTAAGACAGGAGTGTAAGTGGCTTTACAGATGATTGTAAATGTTACAGCCAATAAACTCAGGGGCACCAAACTTGTGCCAAGACTGTATAACAAAATGGGTGTACTTACCAATGGTAGCTTGAAAAAAAATAATGCACTCGGTATGGAAAAGACAATCACGAGAATGAAGATTATGATGTAACAGCGCAGTAAACAAAACTGCTCAGAAGACACTGGATATTTCAGTGTAAAAACCCTCTCTAGAGCCACCAGCTGATGCAGCTGAAAACCACACCAATGTAAGCCTGACCAAAAACTGGAAAAGCTCAGAGATCCAGTATATTTTTGTCAGTAGCTGTGTCACTATATATAGACTGAGAAGCTGTTGAATCAGGTCACTGAGGAGGAGGAGGAGGATGAAGGCTGAGATCCGGCCTCTGATCTTTCTGTGAAGGTGAAGAAGACTTGAAGCCCAAACCAGAGCTGGCAGACCCACACAAAAACTAGTGCTGAGGAAGATACACAGTCTGATGTTTGAACCTAAAGAATAATAATCCATTTTGTCTGTACAGTTCTTTGTAATACAGCAGTTAGTAGATTCCAGCAGCTGAGATGTCACTGTAGTTGTTTTTGTCCTCTATGGTCACTTTTGAGATGCTGACAGACAAATAATTGTGAGTGAGTTTATGTAAAACATGCCCATACAATGTCTAAATCATCATCAAAAATACTGTGACAATACTATGACATCACATTATGCAAACATCATTGCTTTCTACAGTATGCAGTACTAGACAGCGCTGGAGGAAAACTTTGTAGCCTCTCTTATTTTCAGTCATAAATGAAACTGGTGTTTTTCAGTCATTCAAAAAAGTTATCTTTTATGCATCTCCTTGTGAAAAAGAAATGCATTTAACTCTATTAAATGTGCACCTGTAGTGTATTTCATTCCTTGAGAGTATATATTTTAAAAACTGTGCTTTCAGATAACAATTTGATGTAAAAGGCCACTTGAGTGCAATTACTTAAGACACTTCCATGACTCTGTTTCTATAACTGCTTCAGTATACTTTAAAAAAAAAGTGCATTTTGTAATGTCAACTTAAGCTTTTTAGAATTATATCATTGTTAAAATATTATCTTTCTATAAAAAGTACACTCATTTTGATGTGTGACTAACATAGTAAAGTGCATGTAAAGTAATTTATTATAATTTTAAGTGTAGTGTGTTATTCAATTTTACATTTATAGTTAAAACTTACTTAAATGTACTAAATTCTAACTTTTTCACAAATTAGTAATTTGCAATTATATTTAAATACACTACATAATAGCACAAAAATAACAATAAAATAACAATAACTATAGCCCCATTGACTCCCTCTGCCAATGCGTTGATGAAATTAACAATTGGATGCGCCAAAACTTTTTTTCAGTTAAACAAGGAGAAAACTGAAGTCGTTGCATTTGGAAACAAAGATGAATTTCTAGGGGGCAAACAACTAAAAAGCAAGTCAAGAATGTTGGTGTGATTCTGGAGTTAGACCTTAGTATCAGTAGTCAAATTTTAAAGTACTTTTACTTGTTTATAAATCACTCAATGGCCTATCACCTATATACAATGCAAATATATGCTTGCTGAATATAAACCTAACAGACCACTCAGATCATTAGGATCAAGTCAGTTAGAAGTTAGAAATACCAAGGTTTCACTTAAAACAAGGGGAGTCCACTTTTAGCTATTATGCCACCCGCTGTTGGAATCATCTTCCAGAAGAGATCAGATGTGCTAAACATTAGCCAAATTCAAAACTCATCTGTTTAGCATGCATTTTACTGAATGAGCACTGAGCTACGTCCAAACGGTAGCACTGTATTTTGTCTATAACCATTTTCTATTCTTAACAGTTTTATCATTTTAAATCATTTAAAAATGATTTTTTTTTTATTCCTTGTTTTACTGTTGTGATTATTATTATTTCTTATGATTATTTTACTTCCTTTTAAGTAAAGCGTTCTGAATTATCACGGCCTATGAAATGTGCTATATAAATAAACTTAACTTGCCTTGCCTAAATACTGGTCATGCTCAATGAGATGAAGACATGCAGAGGTAGAGAACGCAACAAACATACCCCTTCAGGTCATGAAGCGGCCTGTCTAACACAACACATATTCTCCAGAATGGTGTAATGATGGGTTTCATTATTTCATGATGAAGACAGACTGAATATTCAGATACCAGATGGGATTGTTTGACTTTTCAACCTGCTTTTTCCTTAAGACAAAGCTAATTGTTTGATTTCAAGAACACACAACCAAATCCTAATGCTATTTCGTGAAAAAACACAACAACAGCTGATCCATTACAATGCATACATGGCAAGTCTGTTTTATAGGTATATCATATTATTCTTGAATATAAGTGTTTAGTCTAAATATGTGTTAACAAATCTTTTTTTTTTCCTTTTCTTTTTTTTTTATTTTTATTTTTTTTTACAAAGAAGTTAAATTTTTAACTTTGTAACTAATATCTCATTCAAACGCTACAGACTTCTAGGTCAGGAAACTACAAATCCCAGCATAAACCTCAGACTTCAGACATGGCCAGCGGTTGCAATACCCCACAATACTCATATACTCATGGCAGAGGTCTAAAACGTTGGACATCTAAATATATATGCATACTCAGATACCCTATATAAAAAGACTCATATCTCCGTACTATTTGTGATGTTACAGTTTAGTGATGTTAGTGATGCAAAGTCCGATTAATTTTCGTGAACCGATTCTTTCGGGGAAGTTGGGGTCAGTGAACGCGCTTCAAAGAACAGATTCGTCAGTTCCTTTAGTCACCATGCAGTGATGTCAGTATACATTTCTTTTCTAAAAACTAAGTGTCATGTTATATCAATGAAACATTCAAATGAAAACATGCAAAAAGTTATCTGTGTGAACGCATATTGCTGATTATTGTCTTTCGTTCCTTTTAGTTGATGTTTATATACCCCATTTTTATGCATTGATCCTTCATGTCGGATACGAGTCACGACTGGGCAATTTTGACTAACCTACACATAAAAAATGCGGATATGTTCTACATGTCTAAAGTATAAGTCTATAGAAAGAATAAAGCATCCTGATAAACTCATTGATTTAGCTTAACAACTTTAAAATATAATCTGTATGCACGATAAACCGTATGCTCTTAAAATTGATAGTACACAAAATATGTGTAAAAGGACTGACAACACGTTAATGAGATGTTTTGGTTCATGTCTTACACGACTGTGTGTTACTAAACAACTTTTTATTAAGTTTTAATTTAAAAGATAGTAGTTTTTTGCAATTTAGATGCTTTTATTATGAAATCACACAAAGAACCATTGTTTGTTAACACATTATTAATTGAAATGACACTATGTGTTCATTTCTGGTCTGTCTACGAAAATACCGCGAGACACAAGGCTTCAATCTTACTATTTCTCTGTACATTTAAAACACTTAAAGTTGAAGATGGTGTGGAAACACTATTCTCTTTGTATGCGCAAATCAGTTGTTTTAAGCAAAAGCGATGATTCAGTCCGTTTTATTCAGTCTTTGTCTTATAGTAAATGATAAAAATACACAACAAATACATGTATTTTTAAGTTACAAGGAGGAATTTGAGTCTTCGTAGATGTTCTAGTCGTAATACGACTTGAAAGTTGTTTCAAAATAAATTTTCATCGGTAACACTTTACAATAAGGTTCATTAGTTAACATTAGTTAACTACTTTAGTTAACATGAACTAAGCATGAACAATACTTATACAGCATTTTATTAATCTTAGAGAATGTTAATTACAGCATTTACTAATGCATTATTAAAATCAAAAGCTGTGCTTGTTAACATTAGTTAATGCACTGTGAATTAACATGAACTAACAACGAACGACTATATTTCCATAAACTAACATTAACAAAGATTAATAAAATACTGTAATAAATGTATTGTTCATTGCTTGTTCATGTTAGCTAATTCATTAAGTATCATTAACTAATAAAACCTTATTGTAAAGTGTTACCAGTTCATTTTGTTGTTAAATTGTAAAATGTTGGGTTTCATTTAGAGCACTTACATTTATTCATGAGAAATATTTCAAAATATGTAAATAAAACAGAATATTTTAGTGTTTTATAGGTTTTATGCTATTTCAGTTTTTCTGCTTCAAAATGTCACATTTAATTATATAATTTAAATTTAATTATATGATTGTGAAATTTACTAGAAATTTCTGAGTGAAAATTGTTTCACCAGCACTTGTTTTGAGTGTAATATAAGATTCAAAATAAAATTATGAATCCTGCCCAAGGCATTTTTTTTTCCATAGTAAAAATTACATCTCTTTTTCTGTGTTAATTGTAGTCCAACTTAACATATCAAACATATCATATCACTTTAACATATCAGCTTAGTTTTATATGTTTTAGTAACTGTTTTTTTTTTTTTTTAATGAAAATATAAATTAAAGTATATTTCATTAGCTTTGTTATTGACACAGTGTTTATTTTTTAGGTCCAAATCAGTTTTTACTGAATATTCTTAAAATGATTAATCTATCACTAGTTCTTACTGAATGTCGAATTCAAAGTCACATCAATCATAATTATGAGTCCTGAGCAATCATTGTTTGCATTATCAGTCATTTGTAAAGAGTTCAGATCCCTTTAATAATTTGTTATAAGTAACTATTGTTATGTAGTGCATTAAAACAACCCTTCTGTAAATGGCACAGGAGCTGGTTAAAATCCACAACACATTTGAGTGTAAGATATTAAAAACAAGAAGCTAAAAAAATAAATAAATAAATAAATAAAATAATAATTAAATAATAATAAAAATAAAATAAATCAAATAAAGGTTCATTGAAGATTATACATCAACTTGGGGGAGTAAGTTAATATATGAATGTGTATTTAGGTATAGACCTATAGCAGAACTAACTTAACTCATTTACATTTTTTCCGCTTCTTCTAAAAAGGCCTGTTACTGAAACCACAGTCAGAGCTGTGAGACGAGAACTACAACCACACCGAGCACAAACCACCAGATAAAACTGACAACCAGAAACCACTGCACTGAAGAAAAAATAACATCTTAAATAACAGGTTTATTCATGCCAAAAAATATTATTTAACATCACTGAATCCACCTAAATACATTGATTAATACCAAGAAAACTTTTTTTCAAAAAATATTATTTAACATCTGGTAACTGAAGCATGAGCCTTGTGTCGCTTTTCTTACACATGGCAATTCATAACTGTTTCATGTATTTGTGAATTTGTTTTCATATGATACTTCTTGGATTAGTGGTACCCAACATTAATTAATTATTTTAATTATTAAGACTGGTTGCATCACAGCTGCCAGGACGATCTTACTGACTGTCATGTTTTTGTTTCTTTCTGTTATGTCTTTTTCTTTTTTAACCTTCATGTTTACTTTTATTCTAAAAATCGTACATGGTCATAGAATGTTATGCCAGAATGGCTGAACTAAAGAACATTCCGAAATCACATGTAAATAAACTTCCATACATTTCCAGGATAGATTATTTCCAGCTATCCCCTCTCTTTTATCCCCCTTCTCTACTTTTTTTTATAAATTGAAACAAATAGTTCCTTGTTTAAACCAGATTTTAATTTATTATCCTTTTTAACAAATTGCACAAGCACATTTTGCCACGTGAGCAAAAGAGTAAAGAGGTCTACAGATTGAACAATAGCTAAATGTATGTAGCTGGATGATTTGAACTGTGGATTTTTGTATTGTGGGGCAAATTGCACAAGCACATTTTGCCACGTGAGCTTCTGGTGATGGAAGTCGTTCAGCGCTGCACAGGACTTGCTCGAGAAGGATTAGTCATTTTGTTTTTAGTCAATTAGAAAATGTGAAACACTCACTCTTGAAGAAATCCTACTTTATTGGTTAAAATACATGTGACGTTCCGGCCATTATCCAGGCCTTCATCAGACATCAAGAACAGCATTAACAAACATTAATTATACACTCAGCAAAAGGTGTGCTACTTTGCCAATTAGGGGGCTTGCTTCCAAAAAGCAAAAACAAAAAACAAATAGATTGTGAATATTTTTAAAATGTTGTGCTCCTGGGTTACTCATGTCTCCACATCTTATGGAACTATAGTGTTCACATAAATGAGTTCTTAATTCTCTTGATGTTTCACCAACAGACACACAAGATTTCACATAGACGGATATATATGTCATCACTTGCAATTAATTTAATGTTGTTTATGCTATCCGTCTATGTGAAATCTTGTGTGTATATATATATATATATCTTTACCTGTTCTAGGATGTGAAAAATATTTCAGTCTCCTAGTTTATTGACATTGAGTGCAATTTCCATATTTGTAGTTACCCGGAGAAATTACAAATGATAAAGACTTAGAGGGGCATGTACATACATCAGCCTTAACTAAAAAGCTCTTTAAATTCTTTGCTTTATGAAAAGACATTATTGGGCAATGTTCATACGTTTTAGAAAGAGGTAGTACTGGGGTAAACGCCGCGTGAATGTATCCAGAGCATTGGCACCATGAGTCGCCATGTTTCCCAGTACAAAGACTGGTTTTGGTGCTCACTTAAGAATTAGACTTCTCTGCTAATTTTACAACAAAGTAAAACTTTAAACCAAGGGAAACATTAAAAAGGGAACTTTTTTTAAACTTTGGGCTCAAAAGACCACAAACTCATTACACTGCTCACTGAACAAAACACTCACACATGTGCACGAGAGAGAAGAGCGTGGAGTGAGACAGGGCTGCTGCATAAGCCCAACAGCTAAATTGTTTTTGTATATTAAATTAGTCATATGTTTCTGTGGACAACAATAACAGCAACAAAGCAACAGATGTGCACTTTGCCCTATTAATAATGTCCATATGCGGAACCCCGGCGTGCGTGAAATCCATCCGTCATCCTTTGTGCTCCGCGAGGTGAAATGTGTTGTTTGTTCAGTGACCAAGTGATGAATGAGATCCCTGAAGAATGTGTTTGTAGATACAAACATTCTCATATCTGGACTCATCTGCGGACGCCGCGTCTGTGTGTGTGTGGTACGTGACCGAGGTATCAGGTTGCGTTCTGTAATGCCCAGCGTGCGCTCTCTCTCTCGCTCTCTGTCTCTCCCGCTCTCTCTCTCGCTCTCTGTATGGGGGCTGTGAGAAAGATATTGGCTTTAATGTCAATAATTAATCAACAATTTTAACAGATCGTGTGTGTATGTGTGTGTGTGTGTGAGTGTTTTCATTTAATATGACTACGGTATAAAAATAATCTCAACCTATTAATAAACTGAGAATAATTCAATAAAAATATTAACTCCACATACAAAACTAGGACGTGTTGATGAAGAATAAAACAGAATAAATAATTTTAACAGATCGTGAGACCGTGTCTGTGTGTGTGTGTGTGTGTGTGTGTGTGTGTGTGTGTGTGTACACGCGTGTGTGTTTTCATGTAATATGACTACGGTATAAAAATAATCTCAACCTATTAATAAACTGAGAATAATTCAATAAAAATATTAACTCCACATACAAAACTAGGACGTGTTGATGAAGAATAAACAGAATAAATAATTTTAACAGATCGTGAGATCGTGTGTGTGTGTGTGTGTGTACACGCATGTGTGTTTTCATTTAATATGACTACGGTATAAAAAGAATCTCAACCTATTAATAAACTGAGAATAATTCAATAAAAATATTAAATACACATACAAAACTAGGACGTGTTGATGAAGAATAAACAGAATAAATAATTTTAACAGATCGTGAGTGTGTGTGTGTGTGTGTGTGTGTGTTTGTTTGTGTGTGTGTACACGTGCGTGTGTGTCTTCATTAATATGACTACGGTATAAAAATAATCTCAACCTATTAAACATTCTGAGAATAAATCAATAAAAAAATATAAATTCCCCTTACATTATTTTCGCGAAAGTCTTCCTCGTGCAGGCGTCACGATTCTTCAAATGATAGGTTTACAAAATTCTGGTGTTTAAACTCCGTGCGTTCTCTCTCTCTCTCTCTCTCTCTCCGCCTGCGTAAGAGAGCTCTCCCGTCATCTCGGCCCGCTGCGAGAGAGAATGCGGATAAGTTGGCAAAAACGTTTTAAATGCACTACATCTAACTCAAAGAGCGATATTACTTTAATGTTTAAATAACCATACTCCCTTTACAGCTGTTGTCCGGCGGTTCTTGTTTATAATTTAATTAAGTTTCTTATTTTAATCATGGTATTCTTACATGATCTAGATTCTATAATAATATAGTTTTTTTTTTTTTTCATCGTATCTAATTCCGTTTCAAACGTGGTTCAAAACGTTTTTAATTGTTTAGCTAAAATTACATCTATTTTAAATATTAATCAGTTTTTATTCTCGCAATTTGGCGTTGGGTCCGGTTATTTGACAGTGTTTGTAGCTACGGTGCAGACACGGCTCGTCCTATACAGTACATCTTATTTTCAGAAAAGTGGTCCAGAGAACATTGTTGGAATGTTTACCGACAGGTCTCATGCGGATATCTTTGCCACCGTAATCTTACACTCTGTTTTAAGAAGCTTGTTTAAATAACATCAAGGTAGCTTAGAGTATGTTTCGGATTTAACCGTGACGACGGTGGTTGTAAAATACACAGTCCTGGTTATTTTCACAGACTTCAGGCTCTGTTTGTAAACAGAATGCTATGTTTACCCATGTGGAAGTAATCACACTGAAACTTTTACAATGTTTCACACAAACCTTTTACAAATAAAAATGTTTACCATCACACCTTATATCTCTACAAGATGACGAAAAGCAGTATAATTATTAAAAATAAGAATAAGCACACAATGACATAAATTTTGTTTTAACAAATAAATTAAATTTTGTAGATTTTTCAAACCTAAAACCATGATGCTCTAATGCAGGGTTAGAAGTAGTCAAATGAGCCTCTGATGAATGCAAGGCGCTTACAGAGACTTTTCTTTATGAATTAGACCTAGACTGAAAATCAGTTGTCATAAGTTTGTTTGTAACAAAAATAACTTTTAGAAAGGCGCTACGAATGTCTCGCAGAATCTTTACAACAGATTACACTTTCTTTCTCACTAAAAATTGTATCATTAACCATGATGTTTAAATGCACCATATTTATTTTCACACTATAATGTTTTACTTTATTAAAATAAAAACAAGAGGGTCTATACAGTATTATATTACTAAGATTTGATCAAATAATTGCTAAGAAATAATCAGATAATCAATAAGTCAAACTTATCACCCCCACCTGATTTGTCTGATGGCTTGTGATGATATAAATATCTTACTGATACAGACGTGTTAAGATGTTAACTATAATGTGTAAAGTTCAATATTATTGTTCAAATTGTTTAAAATGTAATCTTTTTTGCTTTAATGTCCACACTCAAATCCCTAGACAAATGAAAATAGAATGTATGAAATATTTTTCTCTAAGATATTTGTAATTACAGACTAAAAGCTTTAGATTTATTAAAACAATTGAGTTTATATATTTCTCTTAAATACGTATACGGCAACCAGCGAGTACATGAAACAGTATAAATACATAAACTCATAATTTCATTGTGATTCTCTCATATTAATGAATATATAACTTAATTTATATACATATGACTTTCTCTTCAAAACACAACAAACTTTCTTATGACCTTTTTTTTTATTATTATTTGTTGAACAACTGGTTTGTTGGGGGAAAACACATACTGTAGTGTTATGTTTCTAAGGTAGGATGTTTGTAGTTAAATCACATCTTTAACCTAAAACATTTTTCATTCAAACTCTCTAACGCACACACTTACACACACACAGCTTTCACAGACTCCCACAAACTGCAAACAAAACATTTTTAAGTTTGTTTTATCACTTAGCTGTAGCTTAGAACCTAATGGAAATATTTTAAGCATTATTACAAGTATAGATACTGAAAGAGCTCATTAACCTGTTTAACTCTAAAAATGTGAATAATGTCGCTTAAGATTAGTTTGACAAATAAGAGTATGCTCATAAAATAAGCCTGGCCCCAATTTGAAGCATTCTAACAACGAGTTCAACCATTGCAGAAAATGTATTATAGCATTGCAGTAAGATATAACTCTGTATGTGTGATTGACCAACTTATCAGAGGTTCAGCATATTATTACAAAGTCCCTGCTTACCTAGTTTACGATGAAACTAAAGAATATATGCATGAGCTGACAATCGCCTTTAGAGAAAATCAACAGCAGGACAGAGTATGAAGAGTCAATACAGAAAAGCTGAGCGGATGGGACGGAAGAAGAAACTTGAAATTTACTATAGCATCTATAAAGACAGCCTTCATGCTTTCAATGTGGAACTAACCACAGCTATAGACAGACCTTATTCTCAAACCTTATAACTTACACAACACTCGCATACAAACAACAATAGCAACATTTTGGAAGAAATAGTACAGCACCTTAAATCGTCAACCTGCTATCTTGGCACACTTCTCACATCTTTTTTCAAAAGTGTGTTTAACTGTTTAGAAGCAGATGTCTTAAAAGTGGTGAATGCCTCATTGTTTGAATCATTCTGGGGGTTTTCCAACCCCCCCGAAACTGCAGTTGTTAAACCCCTTCTGAAAAAGAGCAATCTTGATAACACCATATTGAGCAACTATAGACCAATGTCTTCCTTTTACTGACAAGACTATTAAAAAAGGTAGTTTTTAATCAGCTGAACAGCTACTTAAACTCAAATGGATTCCGGGACAATTTTCAATTTGTTTCGGACCGCGTCTCAGCACAGAGACAGCACTCATTAAGATAATAAATTTTTTAAATATTTGCTTAAATTCTGATTCTGGCAAAATATCAGTGCTGGTACTACTAGATTGCTGCATTTGACACTGCCGATCAGAACATACTACTAGAGAGACTGGAAAACTGGGTCAGGCTTTCTGGGATGGTAATCAATTGGTTCAGGTCATACTTAGAAGGGAGAGGTTATTATGCGGGTATAGGTGAGCATAAGTCTAACTGGATGTCCATAACATGCGGAGTCCCGCAAGGCTCAATTTTTGCACCGCTCTTGTTTAGGCTGTATGTGCTCCCACTAGGTCAAATAATGAGAAAGAACCAAATTGCCTATCACAGCTTTGCAGATGTTACCCAGGTTCACCTAGACTTTTCACCAAATGACTATAGCCCCATTGACTCCCTCTGCCAATGCGTTGATGAAATTAACAATTGGATGCGCCAAAACTTTTTTTTTCAGTTTAACAAGGAGAAAACTGAAGTTGTTGCATTTGGTAACAAAGATGAATTTCTAGGGGGCAAACAACTAAAAAGCAAGTCAAGAATGTTGGTGTGACTCTGGAACCAGACCTTAGTTTCAGTAGTCAAATTTTAAAGTACTTTTACTTGTTTATAAATCACTCAATGGCCTATGACCTATATACAATGCAAATATATGCTTGCTGAATATAAACCTAACAGACCACTCAGATCATTAGGATCAAGTCAGTTAGAAGTTAGAAATACCAAGGTTTCACTTAAAACAAGGGGAGTCCACTGTTAGCTATTATGCCACCCGCTGTTGGAATCATCTTCCAGAAGAGATCAGATGTGCTAAACATTGGCCAAATTCAAAACTCATCTGTTTAGCATGCATTTTACTGAATGAGCACTGAGCTACGTCCGAACTGGTTGCACTGTATTTTATGTATAACCATTTTCTATTCTTAACCGTTTTAATTAATTTTAAATCAATTTTTTTAATCATTTAAAAATATATATTTTTTTAATTTGTTGTCTTACTGTTGTGATTATTATTATTTCTTATGATTATTTTACTTCCTTTTAAGTAAAGCGCTCTGAATTATCATTGTCTATCAAATGTGCTATATAAATAAACTTAACTTGCCTTGCCTAAATACTGGTCACGCTCAATGAGATGAAGACATGCAGAGGTAGAGAACGCAACAAACATACCCCTTTAGGTCATGAAGCAGCCTGTCTAACACAACACATATTCTCCAGAATGGGTTAATGATGGTTTCATTATTTCATGATGAAGACAGACTGAATATTCAGATACCAGATGGGATTGTTCGACTTTTTTCTTAAGACAAAGCTAATTGTTTGATTTCAAGAACACACAACCAAATCCTAATGCTATTTCGTGAAATAACACAACAACGGCTGATCCATTATAGTGCATACATGGCACGTCTGTTTTATAGGTATATCATATTATTCTTGAATATAAGTGTTTAGTCTAAATATGTGTTAACAAATCTTTTTTATTTATTTTTTTTTTATTTTTGTTTTTTTTTTTACAAAGAAGTTAAATTTAACATGTGTAACTAATACCTCATTCAAATGCTACAGACTTCTAGGTCAGGAAACTACAAATCCCAGCATAAACCTCAGACTTCAGACATGGCCACCGGGCGCAATACCCCACAATACTCATACATGGCAGAGGTCTAAAACGTTGGACATCTAAATATATGCATGCTCAGATACCCTATATAAAAGGACTCATATCTCTGTACTATTTGTGATTTTACAGTTTAGGGATGTTAGTGATGCAAAGTCCGATTAATTTTCGCGAACCAATTCTTTCGGGGAAGTTGGGGTCAGTGAGCCGCTTCAAAGAACAGATTCGTCAGTTCCTTTAGTCATCATGCAGTGATGTCAGTATACATTTCTTTTCTAAAAACTAAGTGTCATGTTATATCAATGAAACATTCAAATAAAGTTATCTGTGTGAACGCATATTGCTGATTATTGTCTTTTGTTCCTTTTAGTTGATGTTTATATACCCCATTTTTATGCATTGATCCTTCATGTCGGATACGAGTCACGACTGGGCAATTTTGACTAACCTACACATAAAAAATATGGATATGTTCTATATGTCTAAAGTATAAGTCTATAGAAAGAATAAAGCATCCTGATAAACTCATTGATTTAGCTTAACAACTTTAAAATATAATCTGTATGCACGATAAACCGTATGCTCTTAAAAGTGATAGTACACAAAATATGTGTAAAAGGACTGATAACACATTAATGAGATGTTTTGGTTCGTGTCTTACACGACTGTGTGTTACTAAACAAATTTTTTATTAAGTTTTAATATAAAAGATAATAGTTTGTTTGCAATTTTGATGCTTTTATTATGAAATCACACAAAGAACCATTGTTTGTTAACACATTATTAATTGAAAATGACACTATGTGTTCATTTCTGGTCTGTCTACGAAAATGCCGCGAGACACAAGGCCTCAATCTTACTATTTCTCTGTACATTTAAAACACTTAAAGTTGAAGATGGTGTGGAAACACTATTCTCTTTGTATGCGCAAATCAGTTGTTTTAAGCAAAAGCGATGATTCAGTCCGTTTTATTCAGTCTTTGTGATTTAGGCCTCGGACTTTTAGTTTTGTCCCAGGAAACAGTTAAGTGTACATTGTCATGTTTGGCTGTTCATTTTTAAGAAAACATGAGGCCATCGTCCCTTAATTCTCTTAATGTTTCACAACTGCAAATGTTTGTTTAGCTTAAGTATTAGTTTATAGTCAGTTACAAATGTGTCAGGAGTGAAGCTTATATGTTTTTTTTTTTTTTTTAATCATAATAAAGTTACAGGTTTACGGTAGTTGGAAGAACACTTGGCAGAGTGTTACTCAAACAGTCCTCTGTGTTATCTTTTAATAAAATATTCCATCGGACGTCACTAAGACAAATTCTGTAACAGCGTTCCATAAATGAATATAAACATTCAAATATTTATAGAGGTAATAAGAACAATTCGGTCTAACAACACAAACACAAATGTTTGCTCTAACTCTTTCACACACTAGTCTTATTCCTGGTAAGCCTAAAATTGATAGATATCTTGACTTTATCCTAGTGTTCAAAGGCGCTACTGCGACCGTCACAGCGTTGTGAGTTGTAAACGCAAAATTTTTCATAGGGTTACACTTTGAAACAAGAACGACTTTATATGTCTCCATGATTTTGTTAGTTCTTTCTGTTTGAATTTGTTTACCGCAGTTTCGCCACTCTTGTAGTATTTCCCCATCTAATTGTAATTGTTAGGCCTTGCGGTTTGTTTCCTAGTTTTTGCTGTCACGTTAGAGATTTCTGTTAATTTGCTTGTTTAATAAAATATCGCTTTAACCCTTCGTCTTCCTTGCTTTAACCATTTATTAATAATTCTCTTCCGTCAATATTCTATTCAGCTACTGGTTTTCTTTTTATTCAATTACGTGTTCTGTGTTAGACTATCACACCACTTAGCCCTCAACACTTCCTCATTTGTAAGTCGCTTAGGTTAAAGGTGTATGCATAATCAATAAAATCAGTAAATTGAACTCGGAGAAAAGAATAATGAGTGATTCAAACTTTTATTTTTAACAATACATTGTTGAATTTACATGCATACACTGAAGTAATGAAGAAAAAAAATGATAAAAATATGTTGTGACAATTAGAGTAATGACATTTCAGGTTATCTAGCCAGAAAAGAAATTTTACACAGACCAGTATGTCTCGGGCTAGTATAAAATCGACTAGCGTCTCAATCGTGTGTTCAGTAATATCTCCCGCTGGCCCTTTTTTGTATACCAACCACACGCATAATTCAGTTCTACATACGTACACATACCGCTAGGACCTCATTTGACTCCAAATTCACCGTTACAACCAGACATCCCAGCCAGAATTTTTCTTTTTTTACACAGATTGGCCCTTTTTGCCAAACTGACTCTTGTCAAAAAATCCCATGAAATGCTTAGAGTCTCTTAATCTTTAATCCATTTCATTTTTTAAGTTTGTTACACGCTTGGGATCTCCCGTACAATCATGATTCGGATCGCATGCATGTTCGATGACCGTGCGCATCAGATCAATCATTTGGTCTCTGTACCGATGTTTAAACGTAGAGATATGACATCTTTCACAGGACACAATTTTCACCCGCGGTGCAGTCGCACTTATTTGCTCATGTGCCGCATGCTTCGTCACCTTTTGCGTAGTGTCAGACATTCTTTTCAGAAATCGTTCAAAGATGTAAACTCTTTATCAATTGAAAATAGCTGTTTCCTTGAATCTGGACTGACTGTTTTAATCCAGGATGGTCCAGGTCTTGGAAAAATTTCAGAGTGCGTCAGGATCAGACAAATTGGATTGTTGATGCTTATTCTGTCCCTCCGTGTAGATAACGTTTTGATTAATCAAACGTTACAACATGTATTGTATCCAACATGGTTCGCAGATCTAGGACAAGTAGGCAATAACTGCAGAGTTTATCAGAATGGGCAATTTTACGGCTGTGTAGCGTAGCCGCAGTCACGAGGAAGTAGTAACGGATCTTATTGAGCCGCACATTCGCGCTAAATAAATTGTTTGAGGACAGGTCTTGTTGTGACTATTGGCTGGTTGTTGAGATCGGGGCGTTGCACTCAAAAGTGGAGGAGGGTAAAGGGGCCTGGTTAGGGATTGACCGGTGGAGCCTCGCATAGTCCACCAAAGCGATCCGTTTTCAAGGCGATATTTTGGTTTTGGTTTTTGAAGTAACTCTGTCATTTGTTAGGATTTGGGCTGATTTAAGACGTTGTCAAATAGTTTCAGGTACAGTTAAAAAAGTGATATATCACTTTTAATGGTTAAATATGGGAAAAAATCAAATGAATTCAATAGCGGTTTATTAACACTAGAACTGCCAGAGGTTGCTGTATACCTAAAAGGGCCAGAGGGTAAATTTTACTCGCACACACGAAAACTATTTATATGGCTAAATAACATATTATTTCACTGTGTTATGCCGCTGTCTTCACAAAGAAGTGCCTAGAGTCATGAAATGATTATATCTAATCGTCATTACTATGTTTTTTATCTTGTTGTTTTCTTCATTACTTCAATGTATGCATGTAAATTCAACAATGTATTGTTAAAAATAAAAGTTTGAATCACTCATTATTCTTTTCTCCGAGTTCAGTTTACTGATTTTATTGATTATGCATACACCTTTATCCTAAGCGACTTACAAATGAGGAAGTGTTGAGGGCTAAGTGGTGTGATAGTCTAACACAGAACACGTAATTGAATAAAAAGAAAACCAGTAGCTGAATAGAATATTGACGGAAGAGAATTATTAATAAATGGTTAAAGCAAGGAAGACGAAGGGTTAAAGCGATATTTTATTAAAACAAGCAAATTAACAGAATTCTCTAACGTGACAGCAAAAACTAGGAAACAAACCGCAAGGCCTAACAATTACAATTAGATGGGGAAATACTACAAGAGTGGCGAAACTGCGGTAAACAAATTCAGACAGAAAGAACTAACAAAATCATGGAGACATATAAAGTCGTTCTTGTTTCAAAGTGTAACCCTATGAAAAATTTTGCGGTTTATAACTCACAACGCTGTGACGGTCGCAGTAGCGCCTTTGAACACTAGGATAAAGTCAACGATATCTATCAATTTTAGGCTTACTTACCAGGAATAAGACTAGTGTGTGAAAGAGTTAGAGCAAGCATTTGTGCTTGTGTTGTTAGACCGAATTCTTCTTATTACCTCTATAAATATTTGAATGTTTATATTCATTTATGGAACGCTGTTACAGAATTTGTCTTAGTGACGTCCGATGGAATATTTTAGTTAAAAGATAACACAGAGGACTGTTTGAGTAACACTCTGCCAAGTGTTCTTCCAACTACCGTAAACCTGTAACTTTATTATGATTATTTAAAAAAAAAAAAACATATAAGCTTCACTCCTGACACATTTGTAACTGACTATAAACTAATACTTAAGCTAAACAAACATTTGCAGTTGTGAAACATTAAGAGAATTAAGGGACGATGGCCTCATGTTTTCTTAAAAATGAACAGCCAAACATGACAATGTACACTTAACTGTTTCCTGGGACAAAACTAAAAGTCCGAGGCCTAAATCACAAAGACTGAATAAAACGGACTGAATCATCGCTTTTGCTTAAAACAACTGATTTGCGCATACAAAGAGAATAGTGTTTCCACACCATCTTCAACTTTAAGTGTTTTAAATGTACAGAGAAATAGTAAGATTGAGGCCTTGTGTCTCGCGGCATTTTCGTAGACAGACCAGAAATGAACACATAGTGTTATTTCAATTAATAATGTGTTAACAAACAATGGTTCTTTGTGTGATTTCATAATAAAAGCATCAAAATTGCAAACAAACTATTATCTTTTATATTAAAACTTACTTAAAAAAAATTTGTTTAGTAACACACAGTCGTGTAAGACAGGAACCAAAACATCTCATCAATGTGTTATCAGTCCTTTTACACATATTTTGTGTACTATCACTTTTAAGAGCATACGGTTTTATCGTGCATACAGATTATATTTTAAAGTTGTTATGCTAAATCAATGAGTTTATCAGGATGCTTTATTCTTTCTATAGACTTATACTTTAGACATGTAGAACATATCCGTATTTTTTATGTGTAGGTTAGTCAAAATTGCCCAGTCGTGACTCGTATCCGACATGAAGGATCAATGCATAAAAATATAAACATCAACTAAAAGGAACGAAAGACAATAATCAGTAATATGCGTTCACACAGATACGTTTATTTGAATGTTTCATTGATATAACATGACAATGAGTTGTTAGAAAAGAAATGTATACTGACATCACTGCATGATGACTAAAGGAACTGACGAATCTGTTCTTTGAAGCGGTTCACTGACCCAAACTTCCCCGAAAGGAATCGGTTCGCGAAAATTAATCGGACTTTGCATCACTAACATCACTAAACTGTAACATCACAAATAGTACGGAGATATGAGTCTTTTTATATAGGGTATCTGAGCATGCATATATTTAGATGTCCAACGTTTTAGACCCCTGCCATGTATGAGTATTGTGGGGTTTTGCGCCTGGTGGCCATGTCTGAAGTCTGAGGTTTATGCTGGGATTTGTAGTTTCCTGACCTAGAAGTCTGTAGCATTTCAATGAGGTATTAGTTACGTGTTAAATTTAACTTCTTTGTAAAAAAAAAAAAAAAAAAAAAAAATAAAAAAAAATAAATAAAAAAGATTTGTTAACACATATTTAGACTAAACACTTATATTCAAGAATAATATGATATACCTATAAAACAGACGTGCCATGTATGCACTATAATGGATCAGCCGTTGTTGTGTTTTTTCACGAAATAGCATTAGGATTTGGTTGTGTGTTCTTGAAATCAAACAATTGTCTTTGTCTTAAGAAAAAAGTCGAACAATCCCATCTGGTATCTGAATATTCAGTCTGTCTTCATCATGAAATAATGAAACCATCATTAACCACGTATGGAGAATATGTGTTGTGTTAGGCAGGCTGCTTCATGACCTAAAGGGGTATGTTTGTTGCGTTCTCTACCTCTGCATGTCTTCATCTCATTGAGCGTGACCAGTATTTATGCAAGGCAAGTTAAGTTTATTTATATAGCACATTTGATAGACAATGATAATTCAGAGCGCTTTACTTAAAAGGAAGTAAAATAATCATAAGAAATAATAATAATCACAACAGTAAAACAAGGAATTAAAAAAATATATTTTTAAATGATTAAAAAAAAAAATTGATTTAAAATTAATGAAAACGGTTAAGAATAGAAAATGGTTATACATAAAATACAGTGCAACCAGTTTGGACGTAGCTCAGTGCTCATTCAGTAAAATGCACGCTAAACAGATGAGTTTTGAATTTGGCTAATGTTTAGCACATCTGATCTCTTCTGGAAGATGATTCCAACAGCGGGTGGCATAATAGCTAAAAGTGGACTCCCCTTGTTTTAAGTGAAACCTTGGTATTTCTAACTTCTAACTGACTTGATCCTAATGATCTGAGTGGTCTGTTAGGTTTATATTCAGCAAGCATATATTTGCATTGTATATAGGTCATAGGCCATTGAGTGATTTATAAACAAGTAAAAGTACTTTAAAATTTGACTACTGAAACTAAGGTCTGATTCCAGAATCACACCAACATTCTTGACTCGCTTTTTAGTTGTTTGCCCCCTAGAAATTCATCTTTGTTACCAAATGCAGCGACTTCAGTTTTCTCCTTGTTTAACTGAAAAAAAAAGTTTCGGCGCATCCAATTGTTAATTTCATCAACGCATTGGCGGAGGGAGTCAATGGGGCTATAGTCATTTGGTGACAAGTCTAGGTGAACCTGGGTAACATCTGCAAAGCTGTGATAGGCAATTTGGTTCTTTCTCATTATTTGACCTAGTGGGAGCATATACAGTCTAAACAAGAGCGGTGCAAGAATTGAGCCTTGCGGGACTCCGCATGTTATGGACATCCAGTTAGACTTATGCTCACCTATACCCTCATAATAACCTCTCCCTTCTAAGTATGACCTGAACCAATTGATTACCATCCCAGAAAGCCTGACCCAGTTTTCCAGTCTCTCTAGTAGTATGTTCTGATCGGCAGTGTCAAATCCAGCAATCTAGTAGTACCAGCACTGATATTTTGCCAGAATCAGAATTTAAGCAAATATTTAAAAAATGTATTATCTTAATGAGTGCTGTCTCTGTGCTGAGACGCGGTCCGAAACAAATTGAAAATTGTCCCGGAATCCATTTGAGTTTAAGTAGCTGTTCAGCTGATTAAAAACTACCTTTTTTAATAGTCTTGTCAGTAAAAGGAAGATTTGATATTGGTCTATAGTTGCTCAATATAGTGTTATCAAGATTGCTCTTTTTCAGAAGGGGTTTAACAACTGCAGTTTCAGGGGGGTTGGAAAACCCCCAGAAAAAAAAAAAGAGGCATTCACCACTTCTAAGACATCTGCTTCTAAACAGTTAAACACACTTTTGAAAAAAGATGTGAGAAGTGTGCCAAGATAGCAGGTTGACGATTTAAGGTGCTGTACTATTTCTTCCAAAATGTTGCTATTGTTGTTTGTATGCGAGTGTTGTGTAAGTTATAAGGTTTGAGAATAAGGTCTGTCTATAGCTGTGGTTCGTTCCACATTGAAAGCATTAAGGCTGTCTTTATAGATGCTATAGTAAATTTCAAGTTTCTTCTTCCGTCACATCCGCTCAGCTTTTCTGTATTGACTCTTCATACTCTGTCCTGCTGTTGATTTTCTCTAAAGGTGATTGTTAGCTCATGCATGTATTCTTTAGTTTCATCATAAACTAGGTAAGCAGGGACTTGTAATAATATGCTGAACCTCTGATAAGTTGGTCAATCACACATACAGAGTTATATCTTACTGCAATGCTATAATACATTTTCTGCAATGGTTGAACTCGTTGTTAGAATGCTTCAAATTGGGTCCAGGCTTGTTTTATGAGCATACTCTTATTTGTCAAACTAGTCTTAAGCGACATTATTCACATTTTTAGAGTTAAACAGGTTAATGAGCTCTTTCAGTATCTATACTTGTAATAATGCTTAAAATATTTCCATTAGGTTCTAAGCTACAGCTAAGTGATAAAACAAACTTAAAAATGTTTTGTTTGCAGTTTGTGGGAGTCTGTGAACGCTGTGTGTGTGTGTGTAAGTGTGTGCGTTAGAGAGTTTGAATGAAAAATGTTTTAGGTTAAAGATGTGATTTAACTACAAACATCCTACCTTAGAAACATAACACTACAGTATGTGTTTTCCCCCCAACGAACCGGTTGTTCAACAAATAAAAAAAACGGTCATAAGAAGTTTTGTTGTGTTGTGAAGAGAAAGTCAGATATGTATATAAATTAAGTTATATTCATTAATATGAGAGAATCACAATGAATTTATGAGTTTATGTATTCATACTGTTTCATGTACTCGCTGGTTGCCGTATACGTATTCAAGAGAAATGTATAAACTCAATTGTTTTAATAAATCTAAAGCTTTTAGTCTGTAATTACAAATATCTTAGAGAAAAATATTTCATACATTCTATTTTCATTTGTCTAGGGAATTGAGTGTGGACATTAAAGCAAAAAAGATTACATTTTAAACAATTTGAACAATAATATTGAACTTTACACATTATAGTTAACATCTTAACACGTCTGTATCAGTAAGATATTTATATCATCACAAGCCATCAGACAAATCAGGTGGGGGTGATAAGTTTGACTTATTGATTATCTGATTATTTCTTAGCAATTATTTGATCAAATCTTAGTAATATAATACTGTATAGACCCTCTTGTTTTTATTTTAATAAAGTAAAACATTATAGTGTGAAAATAAATATGGTGCATTTAAACATCATGGTTAATGATACAATTTTTAGTGAGAAAGAAAGTGTAATCTGTTGTAAAGATTCTGCGAGACATTCGTAGCGCCTTTCTAAAAGTTATTTTTGTTACAAACAAACTTATGACAACTGATTTTCAGTCTAGGTCTAATTCATAAAGAAAAGTCTCTGTAAGCGCCTTGCATTCATCAGAGGCTCATTTGACTACTTCTAACCCCCTGTATTAGAGCATCATGGTTTTAGGTTTGAAAAACTACAAAATTTAATTTATTTGTTAAAACAAAATTTATGTCATTGTGTGCTTATTCTTATTTTTAATAATCATACTGCTTTTCGTCATCTTGTAGAGATATAAGGTGTGATGGTAAACATTTTTATTTGTAAAAGGTTTGTGTGAAACATTGTAAAAGTTTCAGTGTGATTACTTCCACATGGGTAAACATAGCATTCTGTTTACAAACAGAGCCTGAAGTCTGTGAAAATATCCAGGACTGTGTATTTTACAACCACGTCGTCACGGTTAAATCCGAAACATACTCTAAGCTACCTTGATGTTATTTAAACAAGCTTCTTAAAACAGAGTGTAAGATTACGGTGGTAAAGATATCCGCATGAGACCTGTCGGTAAACATTCCAACAATGTTCTCTGGACCACTTTTCTGAAAATTAGATGTACTGTATAGGACGAGCCGTGTCTGCACCGTAGCTACAAACGCTGTCAAATAACCGGACCCAACGCCAAATTGCGAGAATAAAAGCTGATTAATATTTAAAATAGATGTAATTTTAGCTAAACAATTAAAAACGTTTTGAACCACGTTTGAAACGGAATTAGATACGATGAAAAAAAAAAACTATCTATTATTATAGAATCTAGATCATGTAAGAATACCATGATTAAAATAAGAAACGTAATTAAATTATAAACAAGAACCGCCGGACAACAGCTGTAAAGGGAGTATGGTTATTTAAACATTAAAGTAATATCGCTCTTTGAGTTAGATGTAGTGCATTTAAAACGTTTTTGCCAACTTATCCGCATTGTCTCTCGCAGCGGGCCGAGATGACGGGAGAGCTCTCTTACGCAGGCGGAGAGAGAGAGAGAGAGAGAGAACGCACGGAGTTTAAACACCAGAATTTTGTAAACCTATCATTTGAAGAATCGTGATGCCTGCGCGAGGAAGACTTTCGCGAAAATAATGTAAGGGGAATTTATATTTTTTATTGATTTATTCTCAGTTTGTTAATAGGCTGAGATTCTTTTTATACCGTAGTCATATTAAATGAAAACACACACACGTACACAACACACACACACACACACACACACACACACACAGACACGATCTCACGATCTGTTAAATTATTTATTCTGTTTATTCTTCATCAACACGTCCTGGTTTTCCTATGTGGAGTTAATATTTTTATTGAATTATTCTCAGTTTATTAATATGTTGAGAATCTTTTTTATATCGTAGTCATATTAAATGCAAACACACACACACACACACAGACACACACATACACACACACACACACACACACACACGATCTGTTAAAATTGTTTATTAATTATTGACATTAAAGCCAATATCTTTCTCACAGCCCCCATACAGAGAGAGAGAGAGAAACCGGGAGAGACAGAGAGCGAGAGAGAGAGCGCGCACGCTGGGCAATACAGAACGCAACCTGATACCTCGGTCACGTACCACACGCACAGACGCGTCCGCAGATGAGTCCAGATATGAGAATGTGTGTATAAGATCTACAAACACATTCTTCAGGGATCTCATTCATCACTTGGTCACTGAACAAACAACACATTTCACCTCGCGGAGCTCAAAGGATGACGGATGGATTTCACGCACGCCGGGGTTCCGCATATGGACGTTATTAATAGGGCAAAGTGCACATCTGGACATAATTAATATGTCAAAGGTCAAACTCATTAATCGGAGGTGACATTTTCTCTCCTCTTACCATAAAATAATTTAAAGGGCTCAAAATTTTATTAATCAATCAAAATGGATGTCCTCTAAAACACTGAGACTGAAGTTACCAGATGGTGTTTAATCAATTTTAACATCTGGATGTAAAAAGTACTCCAGCTAAATTTCAGCAAAACATTTTAAACCACCTAAATTATCCATATCAAAAATCAGCACTTTAATCAAAAAGAAAATTTACACCCATGGGTTCATGACAGAATTTTTTTTTTGCATTTAGATTCTGTTTGACTTAAACTGAACATTTAAAGATGAATGGTGTCATAGCCTTTATCTCATTCAACACGTCAAACAAGCATTCAAATGAACCTGAAGAGATGAGCAGGCACATGCTCAGAATGGAGTTAATGACAGGAAGCTGAAACAGAACACAGCTGACTCCAAGAACGCACCACTTTCATTGTAATTGAGCTATTAGCCTGTTAATAAGAGGGCAAACTGTGGTCTTCTGCTTAGGGTCAACTTTATCATCCACCATCAGTCTTGCATGGGTGTAAGCTCAAAGGTCAATTACTCACCAACCAGGCGAATCACGTTGAGGGTGGTGTTGGTAAGGATGGGGGCATTGGCTCGGTTCAGATTGTAGTCGGACCTCTTCCGGCTGCGAAGTGTCTCTCTGGACACGCTAATTAAGAGAGGACAGAGCAGGGACACTGAGATCCAGGATTATTAGGAGCATTAGAGTTCAATGACCTTTAAAACGGAGGAGTCTCATTGACACACTTCCGTCATTAACCTGGGTTCAGTTTTAACTGAAGAGGGTGTTCTGGGTTTTTTTTTAAAAAAATGAATGTTTAATATTTATCACAGCTTATATGTACAATATGTGTGTTAACATGACTTTAACGTGAACAAATTTATTATTAATTATATTAATTAATATATTAAGTTATATCCAAGTTTGTAACATTGTAGCCATGAAAATGCACTGCCATTAACCCTAAAAAAATAACTGAAACAGGTTTATAGTTCAAATAATGAACACATTTTAAAAATGGCAAGTGTCTTTCTAAAACATCAATTTTTGCTTTTTTTAAGAAAATGAAGGGCAAGTTGAAATTACTTCTGTGGTGATAATCATTATCAACACAAATTCTGTCAACAGAGCTTAAATTGTATTGAACCCAGCTTGAACATTGAATATTCCAGATGTATTCTAAACAAGCACTGAAGTCACAGATTGTGAGCAAGAGTCACCATATTGTGTTTTAGAAAACTTATGTCATTTTAAATATGCAAAACGTCAAAATGTGGCAGTCTCTAACAATGAAGTGTCACATCATGGAATGTGCCAGCTTATTTACTGCAGGGAGAACTGTCAGTCATCTTCGTGAGGAACAAACAGGCATTAAATATTCATCAGGGTCCACTGCTTAATCACATTCCTAATCTTTTCCTTGATTTATGATATTTCTTTCACACTTAGTCACGGAGACCAAGCCAAGAGCAATTATGCAATGTAAAAAAATGCCAGTTTGCACACTCATATAGT
Organism: Cyprinus carpio; assembly: GCF_018340385.1. Classification (NCBI taxonomy): domain Eukaryota; kingdom Metazoa; phylum Chordata; class Actinopteri; order Cypriniformes; family Cyprinidae; genus Cyprinus; species Cyprinus carpio. Next base: position 14,219,864 of record NC_056615.1, on the reverse strand, counting down.
TAGCAAAACACAACCACATGTTGTAATTCCAAAAGGAGCCATTTTGTATCTCCTTGAGACTGTTTTATTAAACTTCAAAGCCCTGAATGGCTCTAAACAGCAGCCTTGTGGACTTAAAAGGCTCATTCTTCATAAAATAATTAAAGCATTTCTTGCAGATAAGAGGCTAATGATAGCTTGTGTGTTCACTGTACACAGTGTGAATTTAAACTATTTCTGCTGCGTGAGAGGGAACAAGAGTCCATAAATGAGAAGTTTGCTGCCTCCTGACCTTGTCTTGGGTTAATGAACCAATTCATGCGTGACCTGGATCTACAGCACATTAATATATGAAAACATGTCAACAGGACACCAATCAAACCATGCATATGCAATCTAACTGTCAACATACCATTTGGTGGCCAATTACTTAGTATACAGAACCTAGAGGTAGTCCTGTGTGTCGTGAGCATCTGGATGATGACTCAGTACTGACCTCTTCACTGGAGCATCTCCTGTCTGTTCATCAACATAGTCTTGTTTCAGCTCCTCAGGTACATCACTGTCACTGTCATAGTCCTGATACACACTCTTCTCCAGCTCATCTGACTCATACTGCAGAGAAAGGAAACAGAATGGAAACCAGGATGAATCATAAAAGCTGAAAATTTACAAAAAAATATACATACACTACCATTTTTAAAATACTTTAATTCAGAAAACATTAACAGACCAACACTTTTCTGCCAACAGACCACCAAAACCTTCTGAAAATCAGCTTATCAGGACTGGGAGATGGCTGAGAAGCCATCTAAGACCAGTAAAACCAGCAGAAAGAGTAGAAAACATACTCTGTTACAAATGTACTGCGAGTACTGCGTCTGCTAAGATGCTATGGGCAAAAAGTCCTTTTTCTTCTGAACTGAAGCCTTTTTCAATAACGCAGTGTAACTGCACGGCTGGTTTGTGTAGTACACTTTAAAAAATGAACCAATGGCTTGGCACCAGTGCTGCATGAACTTATGGCCACAAAACCCACCAAAGCCCGCCAGAATGGGTTCGGCCATCTGGCTATATAAGCAGGCATTTTGCCACAGGATTCAGGTTACTTCAACTGAAGCTGCATAGCATGGCTAGCAACGCAGTACCCGTTCCTGTATCTCAAGGAACGGAGTTTACGTTTGTAACTGAGTACGTTCCCTATCGATACTTCACTCGTACTGCTTAGACGCTATGGGAACCAGTCACGCCATGCTATGGCAGTGGAACGACTACATGTGTAACCTTGCCCTATGCACCTCAGGGCCCAAGGGGACAAGAATAGTAAACACCTCCCAAGGCGAACGGGCTAAGCTCACAGAGGTCATGCTCGGTCTGAGTGATCGTCCCAGAAAACTTGCACAGCCCCAGCACCTATGAGGGCCGAGAGTCCACAAGTAAATCCTCTGATGGGTGTGAGCATGTTACAGCCAAACTCCTGCTCAGAGTGGAACTGCGTAAGCAGGTACGTGCCAGTTATGCAGAAAGAACCCTAGCCTGCAAGGCATGGATGTCCAGGTTATAAAACTTATTAAATGTGGACAGCGAGGCCCAACCGGCTGCCGCACAAATTTCTGCAATGGATGCCGCTAGAGCATGCCCAAGAAGAGGAGATGACTCCAGTTGAATGGGCTCGTACGCCAATGGGGCATTGCAGGCCCAAGGAAGAGTAGGCTCTGCTTTGTGACCGGATACCCTTTAGCGCGACCACCGAAGCAAACAGAGCTGTTCAGACTACCTAAACATGGCGAAATGCTCTATGTAAACTTTCAGCACCCTGACGGAGAAAGAGTAAATTCAATCTCTACTGAGGGAGGAAGCGCAGAGAGTGTAATGACCTGTGCCCTGAATGGAGTAAAGAGGACCTTAGGTATATAACCATGCCCCATTTTCAGGATGACCTTCGCCCAAACTCCCGGCAGGTAGGGCTCACTGAGAGCGCCTGTAAGTCTCCCATTCGACTGACCGATGCTAATGCTAGCAGCAGAGCAGTTTTCAACGACAGGGGCCGAAGGTCAACAGACTGCAGCAGCTCAAAGGGAGAACCCTTCAGGGCCCTCAGAACAGTGGTCAGGTCCCACATAGGGAGAGTGAGGGGATGGGGCGGATTCAGCCTCCCAGCCCCCCTCAGAAAACGGACAACAAAGTTGTTTCTGCCCACCGACTGGCCTGCTATAAGGGGATTGAGAAGCCGTTATAGCTGCTACATAGACCTTGAGCGTGGATGGAGAGTGCTACTTATCCAACAGCTCTTGCAGGAAGGACAATATCACTGATATGTCACAGACGGACGGGTCCTCACCGCAGGTTAATCACCAGGAAGAGAACACTACCACTTAAGGGCATAGAGGCATCTTGTAGACGGCGAATCAGCTGAGCAGAGAGGATGCTATTCCACTGCGAGGCGTGTCAACGGCATGCCGGCTCTCCAGTCAATGGAGACCAGCGTAGAACGTGGTCATCACTGCAGGAGAAGAAATCTCCATCCTATGGCGAAGTGCCCGCTTACATAGCCAGATGGCCCTGCCCATTCTGGCAGGCTTTGGTGGGCTTCATGGCCATAGGTTCGTGCAGCACCGCTGCCGAGCCATTGGTGCATTTTTAAAGTATACTGCACGAACCAATGGCCATGCAGTTACACAGCATTAACCCTCTGGAGTCTAAGGGTATTTTTGGGGCCTGGAGAAGTTTTGTCATGCCCTGACATTTGTGCTTTTTTCAGTTTCTTATAAATATCTAAATGGCTAAAGTCTAATCTCACTGTAATCAGCACAAACTAGGCTATAATAATATGTGAGCAGCATGTATGTACATGATTGTGTTTTTGAGAAAAAAAAAATGTTATGCGTGGTTAGTGAAAAACTAAAAATGTTAAATCACTTGAATAAGGCAATAAAACACATACAGAAAATTGGTTCCCAGGAATTTTGAGAACTGGAGCTTTTAGCCTAGAATTTTTTTTTCTAAATGATGTGAAAATCATCTTGTTTACTTACTTACAGAAAAACAATATATTGATTTAAATTTTCGAAGACACTTTTTGTTGGTAAAAGTCATATGCGAGTAGGCGTCAACTATCATGAATTCACACCTGAGAAGACAAAGGCCTGCATAATGAGCTGCATAATGAGCCATTCAGTCAGCTGTGTCACTGAGAGGGATGAGTTACAAGAAAGAATGTGAGGACAAAATAAATCTATATAATTTTATGTTTGTAGTTTATTTAGAATATATTTAATTATCCAACAACCATAATTTAATATTCACTTGTGAGTGCAGTTAAACAGTTTATTAGGAAAAATCAAAGCTGACTTTCAAACTGAATTTTTTGCATCATTACTCCAGTCACACAATCCTTCAGAAATCCTTTTAACAATCTTATTTTCTAAAAAAAAAAACATTTATTGTTATTATTATCATCATTATTATTTTTATTATTATTATTATTATTATTAATGTTGAAAAGAGCTGAGAATATTTTTTTTTAGGTTTTTTAGGGGGGATAAATTGAAAGAACAGCAATGATTGTTACATTTGTTACAGTTACATTTATTGTTACATTTATATTATTTACATCAAGCTTTTGAATGGTATAATAGTGTATATTGTTATTGAAACTTCATAATATTTCACTTGATTATACATTTAGTCAGGAATTATAGTTTGGAAAAAGTCTTTGGAAAAAGTCTAACTAGTAAAATGTTTACACGTTATGTGAAAACTAGTACAAGTATATAAATCAATAAAAAGAGACTTACTCATGTTTATGATCTCTGCTGAATAAAGTGCTTCATTCTTTTTTCTGAGGAAATCCAAATCTCAAATCCTCAACCACATCACATCTTTTTGGGGTGAATGATGTCTTATTCCTCTCATCGCGAAGCAAACAGTAAAATAATAAAAACTTGAAGAACAGTCTCGCTGCGTTGTCTTCTGTTGTGTGGGCGTATTCAAAAGCCGCGCGCTTCAGTGAAACATTTGAATCTCAAAAGCGCGCTCGGCGCGCGGGGGGGCGTGGTCGCATTAGAAGATAATGAAGGGAGACGTGAAAAACGGACATCGCGTTGTTTTCATATGGATTACTTTATCACAGAATATTTGTTTTCAGCAGCACTTGTTTAGTTTAAAAGTAGACATGTCAGACTTTCTATAGATATCTCTCTCATGTCTCTGTGTTGAGTATTCACTGAGTTACAGTTCATTTTAATGACGCATTTGTATCTGAAGATCAGCGCAGACAAAGGCTGCAGACAGCACTCCTTGTTTGTTATCTTTATTTTATAAGTGCACAAAGTTTTGTTGTTATTATGTCTGTATACAAAAAAAAGTAGACCCTTTACAGATTCGATTGATGTATTGCACTTATCTGTACGATCAAAACTGAAAGTTTAATTTAAGTTCTTTTCGGGGTTATCAGGAGAAAATACCCCAAAACGCGTATACGCGTTAATCGACTCCAGAGGGTTAATGAAAGAGGCTTCAGTTAAGGAGAAAAAGGACATTTTCCCCATAGCGTCTTAGCAGACGCAGTACAAATGAAGTATCAATAGGAAACTGATCTGTAAATTCTAAAACTAAACAAAGAGTATCATAAAAATAGCACAATGATTCAGCCTTAATGGGATAGTTCACCCAAAAATGAAAATTCTGTTATTAATTACTCATGTCTACCCTCATGTCGTTCCAAACCCGTAAGACCTCCAGATACGTTTTCTATGTTGTCTGTACTTTGATTTAAACAAAAACAACGTATCCATGTGGCACAGCTAACACAGAACAGCATACGTTGTTTACATTCAGTGGATACTCTCCAAAATTGTGCCAGGGTGACATGGAGCAGAATTGTTTAATAAAGTCATTTTTTTGTTTTTCTTTTGCGTACAAAAAGTATTCTTGTAGCTTCGTAAAATTACAGATGAACCCCTTTTGTCACATGGATTATTTTAATAATCTCCTTGCTATTTTTGTGGACCTTGATTGTTTAAGCACACTTCTATGGGAGGGTCAGAGAGCTCACGGGATGCATCAAAAATATCTTAATTTGTGTTCCATAGATGAATGGAGGTCATACGGGTTTGGAACGACATGAGGGAGAGTAATTCATGACAGAATTTTAATTTTTAGGTGAACTAACCCTTTAATTTTCTGAGATTCAGAGCTGGCCTTGAAATAAAAGCAGCAGTGTCAAAACGGGATGCAGATCCAACAGATAAATCTAACCTTAAACAAATTTACCCTAAAGCTGATGGATGTTGTGACTAACAAAACAGCATGGAATACTAAAAACGGCAGGCATTACTATGCAAAACACTTTGTTCTCTCTCAGAGTAAAAGCACTTGTACCAAGGGCTTGCACTCTCAGTCATCAACATACAACGTTTGTTTTCATTACAGGAGCATCATCAGAGACGCCAAGCACATCAGAGCTTTAATAATGATGAGTATTTTCTCCACATAGAACTAATGGCCTCTGTCAATAGTTATAAGGACAATGACCCATTTAACGTTACAAAATATTTACGCATCAAATTTTCACTCATTTATTTTCTCCTTTTCAGCAGTCGGTTTGGCAAGCATCTAATAAGAATAAGAATGTAAGTGTAACTGTAAACCCTTATAAAATGGTTGTTTGCTCAAGCCTGATGCCAAATAGTACAGCATAAATATTGTTGAACTGTTTAATATTGTAGGAAAATACTGAAATATAGAGGAATCAAGAGTTTAGATGGTCTAGAGATTACAGGAATTTATCCATATGCAAGAGATGCACTGAAAGTTTTCTCAGGCAAAAATTGGATGAAAACGCCATAAATTATTAAAGGGGTTATCGGATGCAAAACTCACTTTTACATGTTATTTGAACATAAATGTGTGTTGGCAGTGTGTGTACACATCCACCCTAATAATGATAAAAATCCTTTCAGTGATATTCTTTAATCTCTATAAATAATATCCCCTTTTTCAAATCAAGCCATTCTCAGCTTCTTGTTTGTGTGACAACACACAGACGCAAATCATTTGTGATCCAGCTTCACCTACAGATGAAGTGAGTATAAAGGTTTTTATGAATCTTTGCAAATCGCCTTTCCTAATAATGTGCTAGTTAGCAAGTTTCATGGCTAAATGCAGCTAAATGCGGCTAAAGTAAATAGGATGGCTCGTCACCCCACAGAAGAGAGGGGCAGGGTGAGCAGAGCTCATTAACATTTAAAGGGAGAGGCAACAAAACAGGTTGCTGTGAAAAGAGCTGTTTTTTTTTTTACACTACCACTAAGAAATTTTAATATATATTTTAATAAAATGTCACAGACTTTTCATTAAGACCCTAAAGAATCATATCAACTTGTGGAAAATGGGCATCTGATGACCGCTTTGAATGATATTAAATGAAAAATGAAAAATTGAGCTACACTGAAAGATTAAAAAAAAAAAACATTTGTGAAAGATCAGACACCTTTTTTCTCTTATACAGCTGGAATTTACTGTAATTTGACTTTTTAAATATTACTAGAACCTACTGTATATGTTGCTCTAAATGACAATAATGTTTCTTAAACTACTATATACCCCATTAGAAGCCAGGACATCTTCTGTCTCCTCTTCCTTATTGTCGATCTGCATCTCAAAAGGATTTCCTCCCTGTAGGTACTGCTCAAAGAGAGAAAGCTCCACCGTCTCTGTGGATTCCGGCTGCCTGCTGGGAGATACTGAAGGAGAACGACACTGACCCATGAACTTGAACTCCTGAAAAAAGGGAAAACAAAACAAATATATGAGAATTCATATCGTACAGATCAATAGCTAAAAAGTAGGCTAGGGGGAGATTAGGTGGGCTAGGTTTAATTGAATTGTTTGTGCTGGTTGAATGTCCGAGGAGGAGACAAAAAAAAAAGTAGCTCTAAAGGCCCTAATATACTTTAAGCGAAATTGAAGAATGAACTAGTGTGACATTAATTTGAAAAAAAATCAGGTCAAAACATAGTGTTTTTATTATTTTTTTTATTTATTTATTTTTTTACAGTCGATACAACTTTCTGGAAAAGTTTGCTCCGGCTGGTAAACAATTTCTATTGGTCCCTGGTGATTGATAATAGGTAGTGTGCTCTGGTTTATTTCTTGTGTTTAGTCAGTCAAGGTTAAATGCTAGTAAAAACATTAACACTCTGGCAAGCTGCTTTATAGCAGAAATTGAAACTGTTTTTACATGTGCTATATAAATAAATGTGTTTGACATGACTTGACTGAAGTGCGAAATTGCAGAGCTGGTGCAAACATATCCACAACGTTATGATATGATGCTTTCTTAAGTGCTATTTTCTCACCACTGTCCATTTTGTTGTATTTTTACTTTATAATTGAGAGGAAAGCACATAACACATATTTACATATTCATCAGAGGTACTTCAAACTTCTTTTTACCCCTAAGCAAAGAAAACTGTGAATATATCAGGGCCTTAAACTCCCGGTGAAATCAAAATTGAAGTTTTTTGGCTTTTAGTATGAATATGTTAGCCTTAAGGTTATATATAAGCTAGTGTGCTCTAAAATAACAACAACATTTGCATTTAAAAGATATAACCATTCAAAACTAACAGTCTCTAACTTCTATCAATATGGATCAACAATTTTGATGACATCACCCTGCACTTAAGCTTCTCATTAAACTTTCTGTCCAATCAAATGCTTTGCACGAATATGCACAAATCGGCACAGACCATAAACCCATCGGATCAATTTAAATTCTACACAGAATGCCATATTTTATTGCGATATGGATGAGATTGTGGCAAATGCAGCTTTACAGAGCTCAACGGCTCTGGCCCAAGCTAATATAACGGAATGCTATTGGCTAATTAAAAAGGGGGCGGGACTGTTTGACATGTCCTGCCCTCTCTCCCTTTTTCAGTTGAAATTACATCAACACAAAATAACACAGATTGTTTAAAAGCACTTCAGTAAACCTTTATGTTTTCTGTTTAATATTCCATGGCAATTTTGGTTTAAAGAAAATACTTACAAAGAAGCTCATTCTGCTAAATTTTCATTAATATATATATATTTTTAAAATGAACAATTAAGCTGCAAGTGTGAAAGTGCAAAAGCTTTGAGCGCTTAGTGACCTAAAGCTTCTCACAGTTAAACCACTTTGCACATTAAAGCTCCAACAAGAAGTCGTTATGCAAATGCGGCTCATTAAAAAGCACCACTGATTATGCCATTCACTGATGTGCTATTCAACACCGCCTTTCTATACCACACAAAACTAGTGGCACTTCTTTTGAGAAAATACCTATATATTCTGCACAAAACAGCATAAAAGGTCTATCAGAGAACACTTTATCGAGCCAAAGACCCTGTTTAGCATATAATAATTGAAAGAGATGCATTTCAGTTTATTCGACGGATACTCTCGGGTGAATATACTTGCCTTCCAGGGTGTAATTTGTTTTGAGACGGATGACACCCTGACTAGAAGAGAAAACAGCTTATGTTGGAATACAATCAGTGATGATGCTTACCCTCATTCATCAAGTTGTCAAGCCTTTCCTGAGATTTAAAATGCATATAAAAGTGCTCCATTACAGCAAGATGGGAAAGCCGAAAGAAGATGATCTACAAAAACGCCTTCTGTTTGGTTGGAAAACCACCCACTGTGGCGTGATCTCATTTCCTGCATTGCACACATAAAAAACACTTTTTGACCCGTTAATCACAAGAATGTGTCTACGAACAGCGCTTGTTATGAAAGAAAGCATGTTCATGTGCCTTTGGCTTGTAGCCATGTGTTGATTGTCACTGCGAAGCACGCACAGAACAAAAACTCTCCGCCTCATCTTCATATGCAAATGTGAAATCCCCAAAGACTGCCAGCGATGCCAGTTGGTCGAGATCAGTCATGAATAAAAGTCACATTGCTGCATTTCAAAGTCTTATCTGTGGCGTTAGGACTTACGTGAAGCTGGGCAATACTGAAGTTGTACTTCACAGGGCACAACTCCCATGTTTCATTTTCAAGAAACATTCGCAGCTCCTCCAGGCGGGTTCTGCAGGGGTACAAGGAGAAATGACAAGAGATTTGCTTTTGTCAACTGAAGACCCTTTGCCATCCAACTTACTGAAAAAGAAATGGGCTGGCAAAAACTCAACAGTTCAAGAATCAGTTCAAGAGTCGATCAGTGAAGAAGGTTAGAGCAAGTTATGCTTCAATGAGTGTCAAAGTGGCTCGCTGCCAGACAAGGTCAATGCCAGCAGCCTTGCACAAAATGTCAAAAATTATAATTCATGCTGAACGCTACGCAAGCACAAAGTGGAAGTCCACCATTAATCTCTAAAGAACATACCGACAGTTTACATGATCATAAGGTGGGATGAGCTCTCTAGACTCAAATTAAGTGTTTGACATTTTAAATACTATCTCTAGTCATGTCTTCAATCCATGATATGTTTAAATGCTTCAAATTTACAGCACTAGAAGGAGAAACGAATCCGTTTTGTCCTCTAAGCCATAGGGCACAATATATATTGTAATGGCACAATGTGTTAATGGCGACGCAGTGACAGCAGAGATTAAGCATTCAGAGGACTGACAGATAATCGCTTTATGGATGCTATCCAACTGTTTGAATATTCAGAAATAATGGTAAGATGCCCTCTTTCAACGTCCTCCATCTCATCAAGCAGAAAAGGTCTTTGTAATGCTGACTACAGCAGCAGGGATGGATTTCGGTTTTGTTCAGACAGACAGCTACATCTGATTGAAAAAAAAGCACATTAATTCAGATGTTTACAAACCCCTATTTTTATGGAATGCATTTCAAGTGTTCTTTTATGATACAGAATTTGATGCATAGTCCACAATACTCTATCTGAATATACTCTTACACTCATTCTTTCCTAGTGAACTACACAACAGTCAATGTTTAGTGAGTGAGTCAGCAGTTTTGGACAGTATATGCTTGAATGCACAATAAGATGTGGTGAAAGACATGAGCAAATTGAGGCAAATTTACCTCAAATTAACTGTGAAAAAAGGTTTTCCAACCTTTGCTAGTGCAATGAGTTATGTAGAGCTACAGGAACACTGTGACATTGAAACATCCAGATTTTTTTAGGCATGTTTGCAGTGTCATTTGCATGTTTAATTAGTCAATTCAGCACTAAAACAGCATGAACAAATAAACAACACTATCAGTGGTCACAATACAGTGCTGCGGGAATAAGTACTTAAACATGGAAACTCGCATTTTTGGACTTTCTACGTCCTTAAGTCAATAGATTGTTTTTTTGGGGGTGGGGTGGGGTGGGGTGGGGGTGTTTTGGTTAAATCTTTCTGGTTAACACAAGCCCAAGATATTTTCACATTTTGTTCTACAACATAAAACCACTCATGAGTTTTTAAACTTATATGTGTCTTGAAAAAGCCATCACTAACAAGGGGCTAAATGGGACTACTGAGCTTGTCGGGGACGGGTTACATTAAGCGCCAACATACCAAACAGGTAAACTCATCAAGCCTGTTTTTACAGCCTCATGGTGTTTTTACTCAGACTCTTGAAAACTCAAAGTTTCCAAACTGTAGATTTTAAATAAAGATTGAAAGAGTTATTGAAAGCTTGATAGTGGTGACATTTAAGTCATGCGACTGTGACATAGTTTGTTTATAGCCAACCTTTAGCTTTTTACATCTGGCAATTGTATTTAAGCTCCAAAATGGATTTAAAAAGATGATGAACAAATTGTGCAAGATGCTGGACACACAGAACATACAATCTGCAATAACCCTACAAAAATACATAATCACTACAGTACTCTATTGATTTTTAGTGAATCCCTTTTGCAACTGAGGTCAGTTTGGCAATGGGCTTTTTATCTTACCTGTGATAGTTCTTAAAGTAGTTTACACTCTGTCTCCTAATGGACTCTTGCAACACCTCAGACTTGCTGCCACAGAATTCCTCTCCCACCTGCATCAACCTATCAGTCGGCAAAGAAAAACAAAAACAGACAAGAAAAAAATAAGTAGAAATCAGTTCACTCTTCTAATTAACCCAAAAGAGTTACTTCCCATCACATGTCCCAGCGAGGGCAGAAAATGGCGGTTCTATTCACACAAGTTAGTGACCTCAAGGCAGGATCAATACACAGGGCTGCGGTTTCACACACAAAATGGCCTTTTAATTGAGCCCTGTTAATGGGGATGACCACACCACCCCTCTTGTTCAGGAACAAGCGGCTTCATTGATGCCCCCTGGCCCTGTTTTCTCTAGGGGAGTTTCTCATGAGGCAGGGATGGTGGGGGAAACGGTGAAGTTGGTCCCTGCAGGCCAATCCAATTAGCACTAATGAGGAAGCTGGTCCCTACCTGCTGATAACATCCAGAACCACAATGAAGTCGTCGTACTTGAAGTTGGACACGTCTGTTCCCAGCAAATAGGCTTTCACTTTCAATTGGACATCCTGGGGGCAGAGAGTGGGGAGGGCAAGTCATGAAGCTAATGGAGGAACGGAGAACAAACAGAGAAAGAAACAAGTAAATGAGCGCACTCCCTACCTGCCAGATCCGCGTTAAGCCATGTTCCAGCTTCTTTTTCACATAGCTGCGGTCCACGGTGGATTCGTCTGAGCCCTCTGCGCTGGAATCATCTAAAAACACAGAATTCACAGCACAGTTATTTTTAAAAGTAGCTAAAACTCCAGTATACTCATTATACACCATTTTGACAGGAGCTCAGGTTAGTGTGATACAGTTTGGCACACGATTTCATCATGTTGCGCATTATCTTCAACCAGGATCTTATTTTCTTATAAAAATTGACTAAAATGATGAAATACTGACTAAATTTAAAGGACATTTTCATCAAAAGCATTCAAAATGACTTATACAGAACTTTGCAACAGTCACACGTGAAATTTCTGGTGGCCGAAACCATTGGAACCAACAACCATCACAAATTGCTCCATTGTGTCATCAGCTAAAGATGTTAGAAATCGCCTTGGGACCTTGACCCTGACATTTCACAGTGCTATGCTAATACACCAACAATTACATTCTCTTACAACATGGGTGCCAAATATAGTTAATTTTCCTACTTTGTAGCTTGTGCAAGTGGCTCACAGCAATGAGGACCACAAGGAACCAGATACCAATAATAGAACGTCCCAAGTAAATTTCACAATTATTTCCAACTCCAGTGAATGTCAGAAACACTATGATACAAAATCAGCCTAAATGTGTTCAGTATTAATGCTATCCAGTCAAGAGAGGAGGGTAGTTTCTCTGTCAAATTTGTTGTTTGATTAACATTCAGACAAAATTTTAGTTTTCAAATAAATTATATGTTGAAAATTATTTAATAAAATTAAAAATGAAGTTAACTGCATACTTTTATTCTTTGAATGCATCCAATACTGTTAAACCCAAAGTACATTCCAAAGTTTATAACCTCATTAAATTACATTTGGCCTGCATAAGGTGTCTTGATCCTCAAACTATAATGAGTTTGACACTGACTGATAACAAGCTTTTCCTGCAACAAAGCAGCTGTCGCTCCTCATCAGGGGAAGTGTTGATCCTGACATACCAAAGTGAGTTTAATCAAAGAGGACACCTATCAGAGTCATCAAAATTTACCACCTAGATGTGCATCATCTATCCTGACAGAAGCTGTACCCGTTATGTAACATGCATCAAACTAACTGAAACAGGAAGCTCAAAAAACTTCTGCGTCAGTTCATTGTGAATTCATAGTGCTGCTTTTCATTGCTTTGGTCATTATGCATCCGCTCTAATGTAAAGAGAAGGATACTTACGATGAGAATGATGATATGACCTGCGGAGATGAGCGCAGCAGGAGATGAGTGCATTAGAAGCGTGAATGTGGGCGACTGATCTTAATGTCTATATACGCACAGCGTGACTGAGAGTGACTAAATACAAAAGCCCTTCAGGTGGGATTTATTCTGGACTGATACTCCAGCAGGCTCTTAGTGATACAACATAATTATCGTGTCATTGATGAGCAGATTATACAAACAGTTCCACCTCAGCACTCTTGCTGTAAGTCATCTCTAGAGAAAACAAACAAGCATTTACACATGAACCTCCCGTGCAAAAAGCCAAATGCTCTAAAGAAACACTCCACCTGTCTGCCTTCTCTTGCCAAAGACCACTAAATCCTTCATACTTCAAAGTCAAAACTTTGCCAAAAACAAAACATAACAAACATAAACGTACAACACAAAACCAAACCAAACCAAACAAAAAACAAAAAAACAAAAAACAAACACAAACACAAACACAAAAAAACAAAAACAAAAAACAAGCATGAAACAAAACAATACAAAAACAAACTAACAAAAAATACCAAACAATACATTACAAAGCAAACATAAAAGCAGGTCTAAACAAAAAACATAAAACAAAAAACATCAAAAATCAAAACAGAAATGAAACAAAAAGGCATAGGGTGAGTGAGAACCTTAGCATATTCACAATAAAAATAGAGTGGCTAAAGTCGTTGTGCAGTGAAGGAGTGGGACGTTCATCAACTAAATTGTTTTACGTCACCCTGTTCTGAAAGCTTAATTGCGAGCATTATCCCACCCCCGAAATATGACGTTCACAGTTGGTTTCAGAGGTTGGCACAATTTTTCACTCAGGAACCACCTTTTCTGTGATGGAAATTTGCAAAGTACCATTAACCAGAAGCTCTGTGAGGTTAAGATGAGAGAAACCATTGGTTCCAACATTTTTAGGAAACAGTCCAGAACGGTTCCTGATTGGGCACCAGCTTTGGCACCCTATTGGTGGAAAATGGGTAAATGAAACAAGGCACAAGTATTGGGACTGTTAAAGAAAGCTTCAAAGAAGACCTCAGCGCCAGTGATTGATGGGATTTTCAGCGGATGTTCAGCGCAGCCAGCAGACAAATGTTTGGCGCTCAGAAAAGAGAGCTTTTATATAGGGGAAGAGTGTTTTTATACAACAGTGCTCGGTTAAACCCTTGAGACACAGTCATCACTCAAGAGTTGTGTCTGTGCAGGCTTCACGTCATCTTAGAGAAGAAAATAACTCCCATAGTAAAAGCAAACCAGTTTTAGATTTTATAGTAAGTGCATGATAAACATTTTCTTTCATGTATACTTTAAAAACTAGATTTGCATCATGCCTCAGTTTGTATGCTCACAAATCCCGTCCGGCTTTAGTTGAACAGATCACGACTTCAGCTGCAGAACACACAAAACATTGATATTTCACAAAGGCTAAATCCACAGAGCTCCAGGCTGCCTTTACCCTTTTCCTCGTACATAACATGAAAGATTTTATGAAGTCCCTATCGCTGATGGGAAACTTCCTGAAACCCAAGGGGAAAGCACGTCCAAACCAAGTATCAGGAAATAAATGAGGTGGAAGAAACGGTCGGTGTGTGAGCAACTAACACCTCAGATTGTCACATGACAGCAACCAAACAGTTATTTCTAACCTCCTAAGTTTAATATCTTCACAATGAACAAAGATGGGGGGGGGGAAAGAAGATATTAAACCTGCATTGAAAAGGAAAAAAAAACTTCCTGTGAGACCTGGCTCATACAATTATGACAACAGTATCAGCTAAAACGCTTACAATCAGTGAAGTGGAGGGAAAGCTAATCTGAGATATTACTGTGCATCTAAATAGACTCACTGATATGAAGATAACACATGGCTCCTGGAATGACGGCTGTATGAGATGTTCACTGTCAAGCAAACGTGTGGTGATTTTTAATCAAGGACGCTCTACATATGCATTGACTTTGTGAGCAGTAGAAGCTGCATTAAGTAGTTCAAAAGAAATTGTGACCTTGGAGCAATGAAGAGAACAGACAATTTTTTTCTTCTCATGATTATATCTATGCATTTGTCCAGAAAATGTGGCAGCAGGATCAATAACATGCAATTTAAAGAGTGACAGTCCCATGACAGAAAAATCGTTTTTGCACCCAGACCTTGACCTATACAGTGGCGTCTAAGCTGCATATTACTAATATTAATATAAAAGAATTAATTAAAATCCATAACCAAATCACGCAAAATCTTGACCAAATAATACTCCTGAATTTCAGAAAAAAAATAAGAAAAAATGTAATGTAAAAAATCTAGCTAAATTATAACAGGGGATGGTCAAAAAATTTTGCAATAAAAAAATTCTGTAAATAATTATGCAAGAAATATTATTATGTAAAAACATAAACATTTAAATATGATTTAATAATGTAACAAAAAAGCGAATAATATATATTTTTACATTCATATGTGGTCTCCAACATTTGGATCCTGCGGTCTAAAAACTAAAACATCCCATTTGAACCTCTCCATTTAAATGTAATGAAAGAACCCCTAAAGGTGTTTCTTTATATGTCCAACAATGTTCAGTGGCTAAAAAAATGAAGTTCTTTTCTAAGCTCCTTTCTAAGCTCCTTTCATTAAACCTGCAGGACTGGAGCTTCTGGAGCCGAATCAAAGAGCTCCTTGGCTCCTGACAATAGAGTTGGACTTTTCCCCAATCATTTCAGTCCATGAGGAAAGCAGCTATGCAGAGCCACAGAGTAAATCACTGCAAGTCAACTGCTGGAGAGGACAAGAAAAATATCATCTCCATGGCAGCAGCTCCTCACACATACACATAAACTGAAGCGGAATGAACACACATTCGCTCCCACACAGCCGCACACACACAGGCAACAGCACACCGTAGATATTTCAGCATCCCAGGGAATTCTTGGGAAAGGAGAGGGGCAGACTAACCGGACAGGCCGTTCGAGGAAAAATCAATGAGGTGAGGAAAATACAGAACATGAACCGAGCAGCACAAGAAGCCAGAGTCCTCTCACTAATGATCGCTAACACGCAGGAGTTCTTTAGAGCACGAGTAACGAATTTACGCTGGAAGCCGACTGCATCTAAAAGTGTCTTTGGTTTGACACACTGCCATCCGCATTCACTCCCTTACATCTAACTGAACTAGGACCGTGAAAGAGGATCAAGTTTGCTTTACTTCGCTTATCTGAATGGTTGGCATCAATGTTGGAAATAAATGGCTTCTGATTGTTTATATACTGTACACACATACACACTAAAAAACCTAAAAATAACTCAAATATATATGGTAACACATAAGTACTGTAAAGACATAAAAAATACTACAACTAAAATAGTATAAAGCAACACAAAATAGAAAAAGAAATAAAAAGAATATTAAAAAACATAAATGCTTTTGAAAATTAAATAAAATAAATTCTACATTTAAACTAAGGTTTTAAATATCGTTGTCAATAAAAGAGTAGAAATAATATTGTGAAATATTATTGCAATTTAAAACAACTTTTATAGTAATTTATTCCTGTGATGGCAAATTTGTTGTTGAGTTTATTAAATATTTATTGTTAATAACAATATTTTTTAATCAAAACAGTTTTGCCTAATGCTTAAGATTTAGGAGGAAACAGACTACTTTTTCTTTTTTCTTTTTCTTTTTTTTTTTGTAAAGACTGCATCAGTTTTGATCAATTTATTGTGTTCTTAACAAAAATATAATAAAAATATATATTAAAAAATCTATCTGAATCAAATCTTTTTTTCTTTTTTGTTAATGTATGTTAATAGACACATTATACTACCAGGTAATATGTCACCTTAGATTTATGCCACAGTAGCATGAGCTTTTCTCATAAAATATTCAAATCATGTAATTAACAAACATGTGCAATTAATTCAACTGAATGTTTAGTTGATTGAAAACTCTAATAATGTGTCATGTGCACCTCCTCACTGAGACGTATCTTCTCTGGCAGCTCTTTATTTACAGTTTATCCAGAAGGGACCTCAAGGGTAAAGTGACATTGATTACTCTTAACCTTTCTTCCTGGTAAGTCTGAAAAGGATGCAGGTGTACAACTGTAATTCACTATGAACAGCAGGAAACAGGCTTCTATTAAATGATGCTCATTAGATTGTCAGGTTTCTTATTAAAAGCAAATTCAATTTAAAATAATATGATAAGAAGAGGCAGAAAAACAAGTTTTAGACCCATGCTGACAGGACGGTCTGACACTGGAGGGCTAATTCTTCAGCAGGGATTAGAGCTAAGCAGGATGGGGGGCAAAAGTTATACA
The DNA here is from genome assembly GCF_018340385.1 of Cyprinus carpio. Taxonomy (NCBI): domain Eukaryota; kingdom Metazoa; phylum Chordata; class Actinopteri; order Cypriniformes; family Cyprinidae; genus Cyprinus; species Cyprinus carpio. The sequence continues at coordinate 14,202,695 of NC_056615.1, read as the reverse complement.
AGTAAATCACTATTAGTACCACATTACATCACCATAAAATAATAATCAAACAATTTTAAACATATCAAGAACATTGCACCATTGTTCAAAACACGTCTCCTCAGGTCTAAACTCAAAGGTACGACTGATTTCAGGTTAGCGTACAGTTTGAGAGGCCAAAACCACACATTTTTCCTGTGGTGTAAACACACGGCTAGGACAGAACAAGAAAACCTGACCTTCTCGCTCTAGAGAACCCTGCGTGAAAACAACACACTTTGACTTTAGCAAGTCAAGTATCAGGACATTTTTGACTTCCAGACTGAAAACATATCCAAAGAACAAACAAACCGCCCTTTTCCAGCTCAGAAATGCGTAACTGCAGCCCTGCGTTCTTTAGTCTTAAAGTAGTGATTTTGTGCTTAGGAAGGATCATCCAAAAGCAAAAATCATATGGTCAGTCTTTCCTAAACTATCCAGTAAATCTGTTACTAGACTGAGACACGAGGGAGGCATTAAATACAAAAACGTCTGAAATCCTCACTTTGAATGTCCTCGTTCACACTTGACAGACTCCTAATAAAGACAAATGGCTGAATTGTTTCGGAACAAGAGCAATGCATGATTTACTACCTCGTTCAGAGAAAGCATCTTTCCCAAAGTTCCCAGTTGCTCCATTCCCACTCAACAGAGCCAAACCTCTAAAGCTGGACCATCAACCGCAGTTACAACATCTTCGTCCCTTCTTACTCAAGCACAAACGCACGACCAAAGGCGAGCAGCTGTGCTTTCCCCAACGACAGACACAATCAATCTAAACTGCGAACCGAACCCCAAAACCGATCCTGAGAAAGACCCTGCCAAATCAAGGTCTAACTTGCATTCTAATGAATTACTTTCGACCGGTTTTTCCACAAATGGTTGTTAGTGATTATACACCTTGTGAAATTAGATAGCAAAGCAAGTCACAGGCCAGCGGAGGCAATTTACCTGTTGATAGCTCTGGCAGCTAAGAAGAGGAAAGTAAAGTCATCTTGACACGGACCAAGATGAATACTGTATGCAGCGGCACGCAACAAGAGGTGTAATTGTCAATTTCACACAGGGATTGGTGCATTATTCAATGTTACGGGCACACGTATGAAGTAAAGCATATCGGTCTCCTGATATACTGCGCTCACTGCAGAACAGAATATCAACTAGATATATGTAAATAAATTAGATGCTTGAATTTTCCCTAAGATCATTACCATTCACCCTTTTAAATTATGAAATGCAATCTTATTTAAGCTCATTTAATTAAGCTTAAGGTAACACTTTAACATTATTATTGTTAGAATAGATTTCTATTTTAAATAAATAAAAAAAAAAAAAAAAAAGTATCACAGGTTCCAAAAAAATATTTTCATTCCAGGTTCATTCTCAGCATGAATTTGCGCAGCTTGTCAGTTAACAACAGCTCTGTGTAGTAACAGCTGCTCTATGTGAAATCATGCATATATATATATATATATATATATATAGTTCTGTGTTAATAATTCATGTTCATTTGTAACACAAATGTTAATTTATACAACGTTAAATGTTAAATTTACAGTAATGACATATGCAGAAATTAGCATTAACCAAGATTAATAAATGCTGTATTATTTCATGCACTGTATATATATTTATACACACACACACACACACACACACACAGACACACACACACATATATATATATATATATATGTGTGTGTATATATACACCCCAGCGACTTAAGACTGGTTTTGTGGCCCAGGGTCACATATCTGGTTAGATATTTTACTTTTTCCCTGTATACAGTACAGGAACTTACTTTTCCCCCGTAGTGTTTTAACAATATTTAACAGTTAAATTTATATATAAAAAAAAAAAATTCACAGTGTTTAACTAATGTATAGGATCTTGTTGTAAAATGTTACCAGTTAAGCTCTATAAAAACAAGTAGCATCTGTAGTACATAGTAATCACCAAAGGAAATCATTTCCATTATTATTTCAAGTAATTAATTTCATTTTACATAGTTTACACATTTAAACAGTCCTGGCCTGGTTTACTTCCATTGTACAGTAATCGCACTACTGTAATCTTTTTTCTTCATTTTACAGAATTAGGCTATTCTCTGTGGTAATCAACACTGACAACGCCATTAACAGAGGTCAACATGTAATTGACAACATGTAAATTCAGGACTTTACTGTAAGATACGTACCAATCGGGTATTTAAAAATGAGTGTGTCAGCAGATTGGCCTTCGCCTTTCTCCACTTTCTATATGTCAGTACATTTCAGCATGTCACTTTCCTGGTCTCCTATGAATAATCATGTATCCTCATTTGGAAACCTGGTTCTACTCACTGAGAATCAGTGGTTAACAAATTTAGCATATTCCATGTTCAAGAACAAGGTGGCATTAATACAAAACTGACAAGTTTAGTGTATCAGCCATCAAATCCTAGGAAACGCATTCATCCGTTCAGCCACTGAGGGAAGGTTAAAGTGCCCCCTCAGGCAAAAGATTAGCCAAGGACACTACTGCATTTTGATCCAATAAATGCAGCCTTGGTGAGCGCAAGAGACTTCTTTTAAAGAATTTAATAATTTACATGTCATGCTTTGTGGGTGAAAAAGGAATAATTTAAGCCACCTCATTACGTCTTCGTAAGTAAAAATGTACCTCAGCTATGTGGAATAACTGATGACACAAGCAAAAATTCTGTGCCTATCCTCAATAAGACCAGACACTGACACCGCTGCACTGTCACAGTGTCCTCTGCCTTTCCATAGCCTACAGGCCTGCAGAAGAAGCTACTGAATGCGGGAAAAAGAACTGAAAGAAATGGGCAGGAGATGAGAGAACACCTTAAGAATATAAACCAACCATCAGGGGTACAAAATATTTACAACAACTGATGACTAGCAAGCACATGATACACTCGGTGTCCCCATAATGTCTCAATCACAAATGATTCTAGAATTTGATCTGTCAAATATCTCAGGCTAAATATATACAAAGGAGCATAACAACTGAGTATAAGCCTATAAGTTTTTGTTTTGTCTTGCTTGTTGTTTTATTTGAGAGTTATGAAACTTAGGATGTGTTTTCTCTACATAGAAAAAAATAAAAAAATTTGACTTGTTTCCAGTAAATTATTCCACCGTCTTAAAACAAGATATATTTATAAGCAAAACTGCATGTGACTTTTTTTAATATAATTCAAGATAAATTTTCTGTGAATTCTGCTTCAAGTAAATTCATATTGTTTAAAAAATATTTACATGTTTTTATGGCTAAATAAGACAAAAATACTGACTATGAAAATGATTTTTTGCAGTGTAGACAAGCCTAAATTATAGATTACGATTAATAAAATCTAGAGTGTACTTTGTTTTGTTCCATTGGCAGACTTTTCACTTGATTAAACATTAACCTTTCTAAATGCACTGTATATTTTTTTAAATAAAACTGTACGTTATTTTCTAAAAGCCATTTTGGCAGAGTATATCTGAAAAATTATGACTACAGTGGAAGTTATTGTTCTTTAGAGGACTGATGTGGAGAAAGGTACAAAAATGTGTGTATTGCTGGTCTTATATTATTTACTTGAATTGTAGCAAATGTGAAAAATAAATGAATTGCATGAAGAATATAGAGATTACAAAAAGACAACAACAAAAAAATACAATGTAAGTATAAGACAATTGCTAAATTCTAAAGTAGTACAGAGCTGACTGTGTTAAAAGTCACAAGAAAATACCAGTTTCAAAGAAAATACTTCCATTAAAACAAATGATTTATGTCCCTCGTTTAATATTTATAGAAAATAACCACAAACCCATCATTACCTACAGCAACAACGTCTGTTCAGTTAGTAGCATTTCGTACGCTTCCCCCTGTAGGGATTACTTTAGAAAGGTTCAATGAATTTCCAATGACAGACCTAACCAAGAACAAGCACCAGTCTGTTACAGCACTGCTCAGTGACCTCAGAAATCGAAGCAGAGGCTAGACAGAAAGGCAAACGATACAAACTGCACTGCACCTAGCTAACGGCGCAATGCCCCTTTCAATTACCTGCTCCGTCTCCTTGGCCACTGCCGTGCCGATTACAGCACACAACAAAACCATTTCCTCTGAATACACAAGGCAGGACCTTACACTATAAAAGCACAAATGTAATGCTTATAAATCTAAGCATCACGAGTAGTGAGCACCCTAATGAGTCCCTAGCTCTTTCTAATAAAACTGATTTAGTTATATATAAAGGAGCCAAAATACAGAGCGAGTCGACCTCCAGACAGTTCAGAGAAACACAAGAGAACTCAGAGAGTTCCATCAGCAGAAAGATGAAGCACAGGTGCCAAAGAACACTGAAACAACAATATTACTGTCAGACATGATGCATAGTAGTCCACATGACATGTTAGTCCAGAGTCTGAATCCACCTTGGGACATTTACAGATCCTATGCCCCATATTTTGTCTTATCTTTCTCCACTTCTACCGATACCATTGAAAGTCTCACTAAGCTATTCAATTAATAAAAATAAAAAAAATACATATCCTCAAACAGTATCTTTGCCTATAGAAAAACAATAAAGTTTATATCAAAATATGAAGAGAAATTAGGGTCAAACAAACTAAAACCATAAAAAGCTCCTAAAAGAAATGTTAACCATAACATTAATTATTAAAAACGCATCTTATCTTTTATTGTACTTGAGCTAGTTGCCAAAGGAAATATTTCATTTTCATTGAGTTTAACTTGTATGTACTAGACATACATTTAATAAAAAAGACAAAATTACTAAAACTTCAACTAAAATTAAAATTAAAAATACTATAATAGTATCACTACAACAACACTGAGAGAAATATATATATAATATATTATTCCATTGACCGCTTTCAATTATTTATCTTATCTAATTTACTGAAGAAACAAGTAAATCATGCAAAGTAATATTATATTTAAGATACAGGACTACATTCAAGGAGTAAATACACGACTAGCACAAAAGCAAGATACCGCTGGAGGCTTTTTTATCAAATGTCAAATGTACAAGAGGCATTATGATGGGGAATATGGAGTGTTAATATTTCAGCCTGCTTGAGCCTGATATCTGATCAGAGCTACTGATTGTATCATGGGAAGTCGTTTTGATGCTCTGCTTGGTGCCATTGTTGTTATTGTTCTGCTTTTGCTGACTATCTCTGCATGACAGCTCTGGCCCAGCATCTGGAATTGTGCCTTGATTGTCAGCCAAAAAGTATATTACTGGCACAACATGTCATTTTGAATCTTCTGAATAGTGCCTTTGGTAAGACTGAAAAAAAAAAAACTGCTGTCTTTTATCACTTGCATTATATTCAAAACACAGTTTACCCAAAAAAAATGAACAGATGACAGATGTGCCAGGAGTGACTGATTTTGCTTACCTGCTCCAGGAGTCGCCTCTTCTTCTTTGTAGTGCTCATCGTGCCACTGCATGGTTAGATGGTAACTGAGCATCACCTCCCACAATGCCTTGCAGAGGTCGGTCAAGCAGGGGATGTAGCTGTCTGCGGTTATGTGCTGAGGTGAGAAAGATAAAAGAAAAGAGCTGCATTCTCACTGTTTTGATTTCCACAAGCCCCTACAGTTTCAACAACTGATTTCAAAAAGTAGCGTCAACAAAGATACACAGGAAATTATGGCATGCGACACTAAAGGATCATGCGACACTGAATTCAACTTAGCCATCACAGGAATAAATTCCATTTTAAAATATATTAAACTAGAAAACTACAAATATTTCATAATATTACTGTTTTTACTCCAATAACATTATATACATATACATACACGAAAATAAGCAAATCCAAGCAGAACTGATCCCCAAAAAAGGAACTGGACATGGAATTTTTTTTTTTTTTACAATCTCAATACTCTGTAAAGATCCACAGATGCCCTAAAAATTCAAATGTGAGAAAAAAGTTTTTGCGTGACATTATGTGTCTCAGATGTGTGTGTATCCTGAAATCTAGCTGAAGAGACATTTGGTAAACGGTAAATCTGACATTGAGGGAGCATGAATACACCAGAGATAATGATTGACCTGCTGTGGACCTTAATGAATATTTACCATGCGATCAATCCTTCAAAACCTCTGAGAATCTCTAGCATTCCTTGGAATGCTATAATTAGAAATAATACCATAGAGACAACAAAACAAGCTCCTGTCTGGGATAAAAGATCTGTATATCAAATCGGGAGGTGGGCTGTGCACAAAGTAAAATACAGTTCGAATCAACTTTGACTTCTGTGACACTGGCGTTCTCAGAGGAGCTGACATGCTTCCTTTGGTCAGTGCGATTTGTGGCCGGTGAAAGCTGACATAAACTTTGCCGTGTCTAGAACCACTGCATTGCAGACTCATCCATACACACATTCATCAATGCTGTCAGCAGTGAGATGCTGGAGCTCTATCTCTGCCTTTTCTTCTTAACCAAGCCTGGAAGCTCTGCAAACTGCTGGAGCCTGGTAAATTATGATCGGCCTGAGGCTCGCCGAGGCTGTTTTTGAAGGCAAGGGAACGGCACATAGCAACACGGCCTCCAGCTGTGGAAAAGCTAACAGTTTTTGTGCTTTAGTTACAATTTATGTATTACCGTCATCACTTTTTTTTTTTTTTACTACCGAACCAGTGTTGCTGCAAGGCTTATTTGTAAGTTTACCAATGGACTCTGTAAATTAGGCTCCACCATAGAAGCCTTTCAGCTAGCTTTCAGTCTATTGCCAAACATTTACCTAATCGACTTTACTGAAGCTTTACTAAGGATACGATTGAGGTCACTGCGCAGGAACTTCAAATATGTGAACAACATTTACACAGCTGATGGCATAGGCATGTTGGCAGTTCATGTTTAAAGTCTATGAAAAAACAAACAAACATAAAATTACACATTAGTGCGGGAAACTATCAAATTGAATTGTCCACTAAATCTTGAGATATAGGAAAACAAAACTTTACCTGCCATTAGTTAATAGCAGTATTTCCGATTTAAAATGTAATACCCATGCTAAAGTGAGATTAAAATGCTATAAATATTAAACTTGCATGTAAAATGTAAATATGCAATATGCATTTAAATACATAGGTATTTAAGTAAATATGCTTGACAAAAGACAAAGTTAATCTTGTACTCAGACATGTTTTATAAGTTTTGTTTTATATATATAATTGAAATTAACTGTGCTTTTGTTTTCTGCTTCACATCAATTACATCACACAAATAAATTGTTTGTTTCCTTTTAAATGCATTACCACTCAAAGGTTTGCGGTCAGGAAGATGTAAAAAAAAAAACATTTTTTTTAAAAGAGGTCTCTTATGCTTACAATGCTGCATTTATTTGTTCAAAAACACAGTAAAGCCAGTAATACTGTGAAATATTATTACCAATTAAATAATGGTTTCTATTTAAATAGTTTTTAAAACTGTAACTTTTTCCTGTTATATTCAAAGCTCAATTTTCAGCACTCATTACTCCAGTCTTCCATTTCACATGATTCTTCAGAAATCATTCTAATATGCCAAACTATTCTCAATGTTGAAAACAGTTGTTCTGATAATTGTTTTTTTATGGAAATTGCAGTGCATTTCTCAGCATTTGATAAATAGAAACTGAACAGTTGAACAGTGAAAAGTATTTATTTATTTTAAAACAATATCAGTTGAAACTAAATTATGAAAAAGTTATTAAATTATTATTAATCAAAGTGGATACTACAGTAGGTTCATATATATACAAACCGTTTCGTCACAGCAGTTTTGTATCTGACAAAGATGAGTAATAGGCAAGGAATATCACACATTCTTGAGAAAACGGAAGCTCCCAAACATAAATGAACACTTCTGAACACTTTGATCATATTCATTAAATTGAATTCCTTGATCCATAAACTTGTTTAAGCCCGGTTTTGACCCAGTACTCAAGAACCAGTGTGTCCAAAAAACCCATCAGTTGTTTCCCTCTGTTTAAAGAGAAATTTAGTCAAGACTACAACTTAAAAAAATCACACTTGTTGAACAAATTGAGACTTTAACAAACAATCAAATGAATAAAACATACTGAGACACAATGCGACCTGATCCGAGTGGCTGCGATAAATCTAATTAGGCCTGTGCTGCATACAGAAGAAGCTTTGGGCATTTAAAGGTGATTCATCACTTAAGGTAATTCTGCAGTAACAGATAAACAAGCTCATATGAAACCATCCCACACAACTCATTACACTAGAGCGGCTCTGACTAATGCAATGAACTGTGGCTCAAGTATTATACCGAAGGAAATGTGTAACATTGCTAAAGCTGCCAAAATGTAATACTCAAGGCCAAAAGCAATAATTATCTATACCATTCGTCTCATTTGAAGCTGATTAATTGTTTTGGACAGCTTCATCCCTTCTTTGAATAAAGCTGTATGGCTGCAATCATTGAGCGTAAGGAGATACATGGATGCTCAGCTGGATTAACACTGATCCAGTGGTTACTACACAGGAAGTATAGTATTCTAATTGATGTCTAATGACTCCTGTAGGTAAGCAGAAGGAGAAGTCAGCCATCTCATTCAAACAATCAATCCCTCAACCTCTCCAGATGACTTCCTGCTATTGGGATCAAGGCATTGTTGCATGGCAACTGAGCGTTGGTGGGGAGAAAGGATGATAAATGTCTTTCTAATCTCAAAGGAGTCTTATTAGACACATAGATAGAAATTTATAGCTGATATTTTGATAAGAACATTTCACGCTCTGTATGGGATTCAGGCAGGTGCACAGAAACTGATTCAGGTCAGTGACTTCATCCAATGGCGAGGTGGGAATTACATCTGAAAACATGAAAAGTTCTTTCATGTACTCTTGATTTTTCCCTCCCTATAGTCTCAAAGATGTCACTGGGGTTGTTTCAGTGCTATAAAAAAAATGTGGAGTACAAACCTGGGCGACAGAGGTGACCACCTTCCAAAATACAAAATGAATGTAGTAAATATCTTAAAAGTTCAGAAGAAGGTAAACAAAGCGAGAGGGAATGTGCAGGCTGTAAATATGTGAATTTGTCAAATCTCTGTGGCATCTTCTCTATCATAACCATGATAGTTTTCTAGTTCTTCAGGAACAGGACATTAGGATCAAATACTATTTGTAATATTAGGCTACTTTTTTTTAGACACACGTTTTTCTCTTTTTTGCCGTTACTTTAATCGCTGGTCCTTTAATACATACACCAACACATTTTTCAGAGATACATCTCAAATGGCTTAAAATCCTTTAAAGTTTCATAAGGAAGAGCAACAACCAATTATATTTACATGCATCAATATAATATTACATGTGATGCAAATGTCAAAATGTATTATTTTGCATTATGCATTATGGTAGAAGTATTTTCAGGTCATAACATAGTACTGTGCAAGGAACTCCATGAAAATGTCATTATTCTTCAAAAACTTGCCCCTCTAATTCTAATGTGTGTGAAAAGAAATATAAGCTGTTGGTTGAGTCATGCATTTCCAACACTGTATATATATATATATATATATATATATATATATATATATATATATATATATATATATATATATATATATATATATATATATATATATAAATAAAAAAAAGCATTATTGGAGTTTGTTTTACAATAAGACTCAGATCTTTAACTTCAAAATGTTATGTTTAATTTAATATATTACTTGCTGTTTCTTTCAATTAAAAGGATACCTATTATGCTACTTTTTTTCAATATGTAATGTAAATCTCAGATGTCCCCAGAATGTGTCTGAGAAGTTTCAGCTCAAAATACCCCACAGATGATTTATTATATCATTTTGAAAATGCCTATTTTGAGTGGAAGCAAAAACACGCTGTTTCCGTGCATGTCTCTTTAAATGCAAATGACCTGCTGCTCCCCGCCCCCTTTTCCAGAATAGGGCAGTGCCTTTACAGCAGCTTCCTCAGGATACTCTGCCAAAAAACATTTGTTTAGTTTTTATTATCATGTCTATTGCGCTGAAATCATGTGTTTTAAAGCCACATCAGTTTAAACTTAGTACAGAGAAAGCGGCTGTCACACGGCATGTAAGTACTAAACTTAGTTCTCTTTCATGTTTATTGCGCTTAAACTGTCAAAAAGTTTATGTTAGAAACACACATGAGTTACAAAAACAGTCAGTTATGTCTGTTTGGGTCGGTAGATGCACCAGGGACATGATTATAGCACTTAAAACATTTAACCTGCTGCATTAGTATGTGGTCAATATTCACATATACACAAACAACGAGAACACATTTCTTAGTTCAGCACGACAGCTCATGAAGCTCTATTCATTAATGTGCAGCCTTATCTTGAAGTTTGTAACCTTCATTCATTCTTTAGATTAGACTGAGCTCAAAAATGCCTCATAAGTGTCAGGTCTCATCCTCAATGAATCTGAAAACTGCTATATGTGCGGCCTTCCTTTTTAGCTACATCAATGTAGCTTCCCTGCTGTCTTAATGAACAGAATCAATCAAACGTTCCTATGTTTGGAACTTTCATTGACAAAACTCCGCACGCAGTCCTCGCTTGAGATTCAGTTCTCAAAATGTGGCATCATCAGAGATGCCACAGATAACAGTTTGTGCATATTTACTATTCAGGAGGCTGGCATTTCAGAATATGACAGCTTGATAGCACAGAATAAGAAAGACAGCAAGACAGCTCAGAAGATAATTGCTAAATCTATTAATATAACTAGGGGTGGGAAGAAAGAACCGATTCTCTTTCAAAATCTATTTTTAAAAGAATACAGGTTTCAAAGGGATTTCATAATGATCGGTTCCATTAACTATTCAGCAGCGCACAATACTGCTACTGAATCTATAGTGTGATTGTATACAGCACGACAGGTTCAGTGCAATTCCTGAATAATGTGCTTGCGTGCTGATTCTTTTTAAAGACTTTTATTGAAACTAGGGTTGTGATGATGAGGAAATTTTCCCACCGGTTAATCGACGTGTGCCAACACAGATAATACCGGTATAACTGTGGGGACGGGGGCGTTGCCTCTTTTCCTTGCTTTCCTTTGCTTTTAAATAGCTTGTAATAGCGGCAATTCAGCGTAAAGCAATTGATCACTTTTAGTTTGTTTGAATTTTCCTTCTTGTCCTCGCTTTTAAATAGCTTGTAATGTTTAAATAACAATAATGTTCGAATTAGCGGCAATCTGGTGTCAACTGCTTGAATGCAACAACAAAATACAACATCAAACTCACTTCAGCCTATATATTAAACATAGAACTTTTATTAACAAAACAAATAAAAATACACTATGCTATAGGGCAGGCTATGCCTAATATAAAATAACAAATAACTTACATAAAGTTTAAATAGGTATACAAAATAAGTAAACATGTATAATATATAACCAAATAAATAAGAAACGTAGATCGTTCATTAGCAAAACGAACAAGAAAGCTTTGAGGCATGGCATACACCTTGATGTCAAATAAAATAAATAAATTACACAAAGTTTAAAAAAAGTAAAAAACAAGCAAACACTGTGGAACCAATTAAATAAGAAACAAATGTTTAATAAAAAATAAACAAAAAACTTCCAAAATCACCTTAGATAAACAGCAAAAGACAAAAGGCTTTTCAAAATATTGCAAACAGGTGCTTTTGCATTTCATTTCGAAACTAAATCATCCGCCATTGTCTTGTCCGTCTCACCTCACTCTTGTCAGTCACTCTTCTCAATGGAGAAATGAAATCTGATCTGTGATGTGACTGTCATTCGGCACGCTGCACTGAGCTGCCGTGTTCAGTTTTTAATTGTATTGTCTGTTCTTTTATTGAACTAAATGATTTTTATTACTATAAAAAAAAATCAAAAAGACGGTGGGGGTCGGTGGGCAAGTGATATAACAGGTGTTGGGGCTTAATAACGGTATCACAGTTAACACCATCTCTAATTGAAACCATGCAAAAAAAAAAAAAAAAAAAAAAAAAAAAAAATTAACTTTAACCTGTTGCAAATGGAGAAATGCATGGAGAAAATTATATTCCTGAAGCGAAATGCCACATCACATGGACTCCTATTTATCAGACTTAATTTTTGTCCATGTAAGAACACCAAACATTGGGAATTATGACTGCTAATTCCTGAACAAATGACTCTTATCAGCTGGTTCCTTTTAGTAAATTAAAAACATATAGCACTATTAGTCTGATTTCCAATCAAATGATTCTCATGAACTGGTGCTGTTTAAGTAATCAGAATCATACAGCACCAACAGCATAGTCCAATTCTCAAATCAATTGCTCTTATAAGCTGTTTCTTTTTAATAAATCAAAAGCAGTGCATGGTCAGTCAATAATAGTCTGATTTTTTTTTTTACTGAATCAAAAACATACAGTACAAGCACTGCCATTTCCAATCACGTGACTCTTATGAGTAGGTTATTTTTTCTAAATTAAATGTTTAAACTAGAAACATAAATTGCTACATACTATACCATTAAGAAACTGTAATGTTTAAGAGTTTTAGCAAAACCAAAAACATACAGAATGAACAGTATAGTCAGATTCCCAGATGAATGACTCTTATGAGCTTCTCTTTTTTTAAGTGAATCAAAATCAGCACCAATAAATGTAGTTCAAATAAATAACTCTTACGGTTTTTGCTAGTGAACCAAAAACATTCAGAGCCAAAAGCGTAGTCCGATTCCAAAATGAACAACTATTATGAGCTGTTTCTTTTTAGACTAACTTACTAAACCAAGTTATCAGTCATGCTCACACACAATCAGAATAGTTAAGAGGAATCAGACTCCACAAAAAACCACCTTGAACTATTAAAAATGCACTTATTTTCCAATGCACATCCTGTTAAACAATTATAAATGGGAGTATTTGATGCATAGTACTGAGATACATGAGGATAACCTTTTGTAGAGATGGACATCAGGGTTAGAGGTGGAGAGGGAGGTAAAGAGAAGCTGATGGGATTGGCACACTCTCATGAAGTACTCATGTTCGGCTGCAAGGTCAATAACCACTATGGCCCATCGAGAGCTCTCCAAAATACGAGTGTGAGGGATACATTCAACTACACTGATGGTAAATAACACTGATACTCAGCTGTGACATAACTTTCAGAGAGTGTGCAATTTGTAATATTTGTTATACCTTTGTTGATGTTCACAAACAGGGCCTTTCACATTTCTGTTCATCTACCTCAACGCTGAGTATGGAGAGCACAGGAGATCTCTGAAGGGATGGGATAATGATAGTTTCATGTAAAATTCATGTAGTGCTCTGCATTATGATGTGCCCTTTGGAGCGTTCCAGTTACACTGCATTTTAATTCCCACGCTGTGGTTCAAAGTTCAGGACTGAAGTGATTGTCATTAGCATACCTCTCGTCGTGTTTACTTTAAGACGACTAGACACTCAGAAGAGTTTGAGAGCCGGAAGGATGATGCATTGTCCACAGTGCTCAAGACAAATTCATCTGCAATATTTGCCTTGCTGTGAGATGAGAAGAAAGACAAAATCTAGGAAAATCTGTCTTGGGGCAAAACCCAGATACAGGATTCATTTTCTCTCCCCTCCGGAGGTTCAAAGGGCCACCGTATCCAGAACGGAAACTGAAATGAGCAACGCTGCATCTGACTGAGAAAATACTGTTGTCATTTTTAGCATATGTTTCAAAGCAACGTCTCAGAGAAGGAAAATCAAAAGATTTTATCAGCTGAGCAGACACCTCAGGCAGCGTCAACCCGTGTCTGAGTGTTAAAGGCATAGCACATGTTGCTAAAATATGTATATGGCCCACACAAGCAATCACATTACAGCATGATCTGTCAGGATGCCACTTATGAGATCAAAAACAAAGTTTGGGAGGAATGGATGAAAAATACAGCCAATATTATGAAATATATAATATAAAACAGCTGGTTAAAACCAAACTTTTCAGCAGCCATTACTCCAGTCTTTAATGTCACATAATCTTTCAGAAATCATTCCAATATGCTGATTTGCTGCTCAAAAAACAATATGATCAAAGTTGAAAAGTGTTGTACTGCTTAAATTTTTTGTGGAAACAGTGATACTTTTTTCAGGATTCCTTAAAGTTAAAAAAAAAAAAAAAAAAAATATTATCTGAAATTGAATTTTTGTAACAATGATAAAGTTCTCAGTGTTGCTTTTGATCCATTTAATGCATCATTGCTGAATTAAAAAAATTATAATAATTTCTTAAACAAAAAAATCTTAGTAACCCCAAAATTTGGAACAGTAGTGTATAAACACTCAAGAGGGGCAAAACAAAGCTTCCTTTCCAAATCATTCACTTACTTGGCATTAATGCTAAGCGCATTGAGTTCTGTGCAAACATCTGTTGATCGTACCAGCTGAACTTGAACATAAGGGCTATGTCTTTCCTCAGATCAGCAGATATAGCAATATTCCCTTCTGACACTCAAATATAGTAGAGCCAGGTGCAGCTAAGTCTACGCCAACTATTTGAGCTCTGTGCCAATAGTAGGTTGTAGAAAGACTTCACACACTTCAACTCTAGATGTGGAATAAGATGTGCATATTAATTACAGAGAAGTGAAACCAGGGCTATTACTCTTAAAATGTTTTGAAAGTGAATTGAGAAAATGTTAAACAAACAGGAAAAATGGGGTGGGGGAAAAAAATCTATTTTACATAAACTGAATAGCAAAAACCTGTTAATGTGTCAATGACATCAAAAAAGTTTAAAGCATGTGCCAAGTTCCTACAAATATGCAACAAGGATGCATTAAACTGGTCAAAAAGGTTTCTATTTTAAATAAATGCTCTTATTTTCCACAATAAATATTAATCAGCACAACTGTTCACAGCATAATAATAATAAATGTTCCTTGAGCATCAAATCAGCATATTAACATGATTTGTCAAGGATCATGTGATACTGAAGACTGGAGTAACGGCTGCTGAAAATTCAGCTTTGCTTCACAGGAATAAATGTTCTTCATAGAATGGGTTTGAATTGCATTTTTAATTTACTTTTGAATAAAGAAATAAATTCCGACTCAATTCATATTCAAAGAGTGTCATGTCACTGACCCACTATAGGAATATAAAAGAAAAGAAAATACAATTTTACAGAAATTAATATTTCAGTTTAATATAAGAATAGTTATTGGGAGTCAAAGAGAAAATGAAATAATCATTATCGGTAATGCTCCATCTACTGGATGAGCTTAATATTATTTCTCAATGACATAATCTCCCACTTGCAATATCATACGGTAATAAAATGACCCAGAAAAGATGACTGCAACTTTGTTTGTGATCTGAAGGTTCAGTGCTTCTATACAAATGCAAATGAGAATTTTAGTATCCAGGCTGAAGATGTAGTGAGACCGCATTTTGTGGTAAGCAGCTGTAAGGTGCTTGGCAGAGACTCCACTTTTTTTCTGTTAACTCAAATTAATTGCTTCATGATTTGCTCATGAATGAAATCGCCTGCCACGTTCACTGCGCAATACGCTTCTCTCGCTACAGCTAGACAAATATACGTCATTTCCAAAGGCAGGAATCTAACCTATTTTACGCCTGTCTAGAGCACAATGAGAATGTAATCAATGAATGATTTCATGCTCAAGCAGTGCATTTGGTTCACAGTGACTTTTGGAAGTGACCTCTGTGTGTGTTGGCATCTGATTTTCTCAGGAGGTATGGGGGAATGGATGGAGAATGGGCGTACCGTGCAAAGGTCCTTGTACTGCATCTTCTGAAACTTGGTGTCGGCGTTGCCGGCGCACAACTCTACGTATCCCAGCACCACCTGGAAGACAGTGTTGTGGATGGCCTGGGTGAAGTGCATGTGCAGTTGATCCATGGCCGTCTGGGAGAAAGAGGAAAAACAGGAATGACAGAGTAACACTGGATCATCTGTAGGAAGAGTTATTTTTTGAGAGCAGTTTTATATAGCATATTCACAAAGGCATCAACGAAAAAAAGAAAAATCTATATTATAACCTGCAAATCTTTTTTTGCATAGAGCAAAATGATATTTTTAAAGTGAACATCTCTGTATGTTTAAAACCTGCTGTATTGACTGTATTGACCTTTCTCCAAAGAACTGCTTTGAAGCTAGCAGCTTTTCTTCTCACAACCATTAGATGCTTTCACAGTCAAAAAAAAAAAAAAAATCTAGCAATGGGGTTGTATCCTACAAAGCAACACATAAATAATAAAAAAAAACACAAAACACAGTAAATAAATAAAAAAAACCAAGCTACTTTAAAAAGTGTCCATGCACATTTTTTAATAAACAACCACTAAACTGCCTTTAAACAGCCAGATTTTTCCTTTATTATTATTTTTATCTTGTTTACCACTAAAAATATTGATAGTACATGCTGTATTCTAAGAACAAGACTAATTTACTTGAGGTGTGAAATTATATAATAACTTGCTTCAAGTAATTTTATAGATTTCATATATATGTTATTTTGGACTTTCTGTTCATCAAAGAATCCTAAAGGAGAAAAAAAAACATCACAGTTCAAACAACAACCCTAAGCAGTTTATTATTAAAATTTATCTTGAGCACCAAATCAGTATATTAGAATGATTTCTGAAGAATCATGTGACTCTGAAGACTACAGAGTAAAGCTGCTTAAAATTCAGCTTGCCATCACATGAATAAATTACAATTTAAAATATATTAGAACACAGTTATCTTAAATTTCACAATATTGCTGTTTACTATATTTTTATATATCAAATAAATGCACCCTTGGTGAGCATTAAAAAAATCTTACTCTAAACTTTTAAATGGTATATATTCCCATACTGGACAAAATATTGTTATATTTACGCTTTGTTTGTGTTAAACGCCATTCCAGCTTCCGTGGCTATTTTCATGGAGAGAAATATTATGGCTGAATTTATCATGTTTTACAATGTATTTTTGCTGAAAACTCCAAAACTGTATTTGATTTGACTGTTAAAAACCTCAGAGTATGTAAAAGAATAATAAAAGCATTCTCTGAAATCAAGTCTTATAAGTGTACTTTGTTCTATGGATGTTCAGATATTTTTTTACTAGAAACTAAAAGAAAATTACAGAATGAATCCCTGCCAAAGCAGATCTGTTTGAAGGTAAAACTTCTGGGTAACAGTGGACCTGGCTCAAACTCTCACAGGAGATGAATCCTTACCCAACTACATACTGAAACTCAGAATGGTCCCAATGGAAAAGAAAGAGCTTTGCTACAACTTAATTATGCTTCTTCCCTCTCGCTTTCACTGCTTCCTTCTTCCTTCAGCCATGAGCGCATCCCTCCCTCGGCTTTGGCTGAATTCAATCAATTAAAAAAGGCTATCAGGATATTTGCCTTCTCCTGCAGGCCAATGTGTTCAAAAGCAGATAGGTGGAAATATTCAAAAATATTCAAACATATTTAAATGAAAATTATGGAGATGATGGAGTCAACAACTTTTTCTGCATTTTTTTTTTCTGTGAGGGAAATAAAAAAAATAAAAGGAAAACATCAAACCGTAATAACATAACTAAAAGAGAAATGTGATGGAAATTTTAATTGTGCGGAGAAAAACGAGCAGTTACATCCATTAGATAGATTTAAAAAACAAGAAAAACAGAGAAGATGAAAAGATGGAGAATTAGATGTGCAGTCATTAGGCTAATTGCTGAGTTCATGGAACAGAGACTGAAAGAACAGCACATCTTTAGAGGCACAAACAACAGTTTTAGCGAATGACGTACAAACTGAAGTAAGGTTTGTGTTTGATTTGTTTTAAACTTTGAAGCTAGATGGTCAGTAAATATCTAGCTAAAAGCACGTGGGAACTTTTTGGTCAGACCTATGATGAAATATCCATCTTTAGAGTTGTGAAAATGGATTTCTATGAGAAAATGCATTTGAAATAATGGCAAAGACTACAGAGTGCATTGCAAAAGTGCATACCCTATACACAAAGCATAGAAAGTTGGAAAGATTCAGCTGATAAGGCAGCAACTAATGTTAGTGTCTCAGTTTAATAATATTTTTTGCTTTTTAAAAGATTTAAAAAATTGAAAAGACAAGTCAAAAAATAATTTATTAATTTTAATTTAATTTTTTTTAATTAAGTCAAATGATTAAACTTCTGTTTTAAAAAAACATAAAATAACCACATAAATACAGATATTTAAATAACATTAAAAAATAACATACAAATGTATGAATGCATATTAATGCTATACAGGTGTCTACAGTAACTGCATGTAGCTTTTTAAATCAGAAAATGTAAAATGACTAAATTATAAATAATAGTTAAAAAACAAAAGCACAAACTGTGTTAACCTTTGTAAGGTATAACTTTCTACATGCATTCTAAACATATTAACATTACTGTCTTCATGGATGTATTTTTACATATCTATAAACATTTCTGTATTATCTGACCTGCAAAGTACGACCCACATGAATTCTGAAATTACCTTAAACTTACTCAACATACTGCAGAATGATGCATTTCCAATATCATTTATGGATTTCAATGCATGGATTGCTCCTGACAACACTTAGCATCTAAGCCAAGGTCCAAAATTAACACTAACCAAGTGCCAAATGAGAGTAAATTCGGCACTAGTGAGCAGTGATGGGAACAACGTCATTATAAAAAAAAAATGGCAAAACTAACTGCGTTACTTTTTTTCAGTAACTAGTAATCAAACAAATTACCGTCTCCCCCATTACCGTTACTGACAATAAAATGCACCGTTACTATGATAAAGCTCACTGAAGCAGTTCTCACCCAAGTAGGCTCTCTCTCAGCCAAAGGACCTGCAAAGTTTTTTCTCTAGTGTGTGTTGGGGGGGGGGGGCAACCACATAACTGATGATGATTGGCTTAGGTAGAGTAAATTCCCATCATTTGCCAACCAGAGGAAGAGTAGTGTGGGTGTTCACACACAAGCACATGCACAGTCACACACCAACAACCAGGAGTCAGAGCAATGGCAAGTCCAATGAGTTCAAAGGTAGCATTCGCAAACTGGAAGTATAAGCACTACTTTTCCCTCGTTAAGGTGAAAGGCAAGAATGTTTATGTACAGTAGTTGTGGTCTGTGCAATAAATATTAAAAGTTCTATTGTGTTTTATTGTTTCACTACAGTAATGATAATATTTACAATAATTTGCTAGGTCACACTGTCCCACAGCAACATTAAAATAGTGTAGATTAGATTATTTTTATTATAATAATTTATTCTATTTAGTGTCCATTTCATTCATTTAACATATTTAATATTGGGGGCTTCCAAGTTATTTGACATATTTGATTTCTTTTTTTAAGTAACACAATAGTTACTTTTTCCTGGTAATTAGTTATTTTTTATAATGATGTAACTCAGTTACTGTTTGTGAGAAGTAACTAGTAACTATAACTTATTACTTTTTTAAAGTAACATGCCCAACACTGCTAGTGAGTATGTGAAAAGGTGTAACACACCAGATTATCAAATCTAGTGTGTTATATATAATTACACAACAGTTCTTTCTGGGCCTTGAATCTGATTGGCTGATAAGAGTGTTATATTATAACAGATCATGACAGATGCCCAAATCCACTATAATTTAAAAAATAATACTGTTTTTATGTCTCAGAATACATAAAACTTTAGTAGGTGGAGGGGTGATTCCTGCCTTCTTTTTTTGTCCTTTGCAGCTCGTTATATTTATTTTAAAATAACTTTTACATTTTAAAGGATTTCAACTTTTCAACGATGTTTGATTTAAGACCTTCATTTTTAGATTAAAACCGACAAAATCCATCCATGAATAGTTCGTTAAAAATAACATTTTAATTAAAATGATTGCACTTTCTTTCGTTTGGTTGGTGAGCACAAGCTTTACTTAAATGACTTTGAATTAATAACACGAAACAGTTACGCACTGAAGAAACCTCTCAAACACATTAAACCACACAAGCAATCTGTCAAAGCACCTGAAACTGTCGGCAACCACACGAAATGCAGTACTAAGTGAACTATTTTCATAATCAATTTTTATTTATTTTATCAATTACTTGTTGCAGTGGTACAGTTCTCAAAAGCTTGTTTTTCATAACTATTCCCTGCAAGGATTTGATCATGCATCCTAATTAAGTGTCCTGAATCACCTAATAATCTCTTCAGCCAGGGAATGACCCTCTAGGCGGTCTCCAGAGAGCCGACTCTTAAAATCAGAATCTGTTTCAAGGGTTACGTATGAATCACACATCTTGGAGTCGGTCCTTCAGTAATTATGGGTTGATCGGCTTAAACACCCTCACTCAGTAACCACAGATGAAACTCCCATAGTCTGGTCTGCAGACGGCAAATAAATTAAGTTCTTAGAGGTGTGTGTGTGTGTGTGTGTGTGTGAGTGAGTGAACGTATCTGAATAAACACAGCGCAGCTGCCCTCTACCCGAGAGGCTTTGGTGATCAAAGTGAAACGAGGAAGGCTCTTTCAGATGAGACAGGGGACATCTCAGGACGCACATACTTGCATACTTAAACACATTCAGGATGATGGACAAACGCATACAAAGAAATGCTTACAGACACAAAAAGAACACACTTTTTGGATAGGATTAGATTTTCTAGTGATTGTGAGTTGTTGAATTGACAGTAAACAATACTTTAATATAAAAAAATATCTATATTAATTACATAAATAATGTCTTGATAGCACTATTTATACAGTGAATATATTTGAATTAACTCATTTTGAATTAAAATTAAATCAAATTTTTACATGCATTTTCTGTGATGTCTATGCTGAATTTGGGTAGCTATTATGTCACATGATCCTTCAGAAGTAACTCTAATATGCTGATTTGATGCTCAAGAAACATTTTATTATCAATGTTAAAGGGGTCATATGATGTTGCTAATAAGAACATTATTTTGTGTATTTGGTGTAATGAAATGTGTTTATGCGGTTTAAGGTTAAAAAAAAAAACATTATTTTCCACATATTGTTTCTCGTCTATGCCCCGCCTTCTGAAACGCATCGATGTTTACAAGGCTTATCTCTCTGAAAAGCGAGGTGTGCTGTGATTGGCCAGCTATCCAGCACATTGTGATTGGCCGAATGCCTCAGCGTGAGATGTAAATGTTATGCCTCTTAACAAGCCAAACAAAGTAGTTTCGCTTTCACAGTGAAACACACAGCTTCTATACGACATGGCAGCGGCATCAACACCAATACTACAACGAGAATAAAAGGTACGCCTTCTTTCTTTGCGTGAACATCTGTGCAGCGTTATGCAAATCTTCCCACATACTGACGCAGATATGTGGGGGCGTGTTAGAACGAGCCGTTTCGGGGGCCGTGGACGAGTGTTAACTTTTATAAAGAATATCTCTTTGGATTTTTAGACTTTAGTCTTTGCAACTTCACAGATCTTCTTTATTCACCAAGAGCTTGTAACACTCCAAAGAGAAAGGAAAATTTGAAATCCCATCATATGACCCCTTTAAAAATAGAGCTTAATAGGGGTGTGATGAGACACTTGAGACACGAGACTGGGTTCACAAGAATGAAACTAGATTTTTAGACTTTTTTAAAGAAATTCTCAATGATGAAATACATAGGCAAAAATAGTATTTTATTCAACTGAAAAACACAAAATGCAAAAAAATGTAGGTGCATTTTGAAATCAACTTGTATTTTATGAAATTAAACATCTATTTTAATAATTTTATGCAGTAATAAACAACATGTAAACACTGCAGGTTTTGCCACAAACTCAACTGACAGGCAAGTAATTGCACAAAAACTATAAATAGTATAAATAAAAATAAATAACACAAATATCCCTTTAAAGTGGAAGTGAAGCAGTCACTCAAGTTTATTATTTAGTAAACTGATTTCCACTTTAATAAAAAAAATATATATAATAAACACGATTAATATATCCATTTAAAAGAATAAAGCAGTTGTTCCCAAACTGGGGGGCGCAGTATAGTTAGGGCCCAATGGAATCCATTTAATTTTTTCCTAAATTTTGTTTGATTTTTCTCAAAATTCAATTTTTTGCATTTTAATTGTTCTGTATTTTTATTTTTTATTTTAATTTTTAAAATTAAAATTAACTCCTTTTTAATAGTTAAATTACATTTATGTCTAATTAATTAAAATCATGAAATGTATACATTTTCACATCAATTTATTAAAAGGTAAACAAAAATTAAATGTTTAGGGAAATATGAAATGTATTATTTTTTCCTCACTATATTATTTATATTTTTATTGTTACAAAATTCTGTGTTTTAGCATGTCTAATTATTTTAATGTATAAACTTAAATGATTTAATATTATTTTTTATGTTTGTTTTCATTTGGAAGTAGTAGTAGGCTATGAATATTCTACTGAAAAATAGTACCAGACTTTTATTTTGACAGGTTGCCATGATATGACTATAGACTGTACAAAAACATGGACGTAGTGTCCGTGACTTCAACCGTAGATTCCTGAAGAGCGTTTTTGAAGCGCAAAGTGATCGGAGCAGGCCGTCGCCATCTTCACGGCACGTCACCGCGCGACTCTCCCGGATAATCGAAATTGGGCAAAAAGGCGGGATCTGGTTCCTGAAGCCACACCCACCTAGCTTGATGGCAGTGTCAGCAGCGGCAATCCACCTGTCACTCAAGTGGCCACTCCCTTAATTATGCAGAACTTTAAGGCTTAATATTATTTAAACAGATTAGTTATAAAAAAAAAAATCACCCCCTCACAGTTGTCATGAAGGGCAAAATTAGCAATATAAACGGTAAAATGCTCATGAAGTGACTCTCAGAGCAGTTTTGGAGATGTTGTTCATGTGTTTCTGTCCTCATTTATTGAGACGACAGATGCTGAAATCACCACGAGAGTCAGGCGCGCTTCTGTAAGTAGTAAGTTAAATGAAACATGCGCCATTCATTAATAGAGACACGCAGAACTTGCAGGATTCATATTTAAATCAACTTTTGCGGCTTTATATTTACAGATACATATCATGATTTGATTTAAGTTAATTACCTACTTTTGACTGATTAATTAATTCAAAGTTTGACAAATTCCGTGACATTCCGCGTTAAACTGTGAATTCTGTTTTTATGACTGGATAAAGACTACACTGCGTATTTTTACCACTTATCATGCGTCCCCTTGCCTGATGTGAACATAAAAAAATCTTACATACCACCACTGGTGAATGGGCCAGTGTAATGGAAAAATATTTGAACCACTGATCTATTATAGATCAGTGATTTGAACAGTCTGGGCGAAGATACTGTCAGTCAGATCTCACGAGACACATCGGATCTCGTCACACCCCTAGAGCTTAATAAGTTTTTTGCAACTGTGATACTTTAAGGACTCTTTGATGAATAAAAATGTATTTAAAATAATAAAATTTATTTTGATCAATTTAATGTTAAATATTAATGTTTAAAAACATTCTTTCTGACCCCAAACTTCTGAAAGCATTTATATTCTATATACATTAAATTAAATTAAATTAAATTTATGCATTTAGCAGACGCTTTTATCCAAAGCGACTTACAGTGCATTCAGGCTATCAATTTTTACCTATCATATATACATATATAACTATATTATACATATTTGTACTGCTACAGTTGCTATAAGGAGCAGTGCATGATCAGACTACCTTTTATTTTTTTAACAATCGATGTAATGCCAGCAATATTGGAACTTTTTTTATCCAGAATGTTGGCAAAAAGGTCTAAATTCATAATGAAAGTGCACCAGGCAGCACAAGAACAAATTTTGCTTGAGTTAGTTATCAAGTTCAAAATAACTGAGGAAAAACATAGTGAAAAAATAATAGTTAGCTGAAAAACAGAAGGTGATTTGCTCCATACATTTAGTTTTTTGAGGCTGTGTGAGAAACACACAGACAAGTTCAATGCAGATGATGTACACACACATACCATCATTAAAAAAAAAAAAAAAAAAAAAATTCATATCAACTATTGTACAAATACACACTTTAAATTGCATGTGTTTGACAGAGCTATAGCCTTGAGTGCTGTGAGCTGATGATCTCCATCTGAACAAAGTTTTAATTATTTTCTAACAGTTTTCTAACCTGTCCTTATTTTTTCACTTTATCCAGTCATCTCACAAACACGTGCAACCATACGTGCTTAATACTGTAGATCTGTAGATCAATGTCAGAGCAACAATAGTGGGAGATTTCTACCTGAACATCATTTTATAAGGGGATGGAGAAGGCACCCCCGCAGGGGCAGGAGTCAGCTTATAATAAAACCAACAATGAGATATTTTTCCCAGGTTCTGCTTTCAATCACAGCTTTGCTTTCTTCTGGAAAAGAAAGGTGGAATACAACACAGTGTGCTTTTTCTTTTGGCAAATCCTGTGCCAGGTATGAATCATCTTCCCATTTTGGGGAGAAAAAAAAAAAAAAAAAGGAGTAAAGTGGCTCGGAGAGGGAAGACAGAGTCAAGAAATACTGAATAAAGCTGCGATGACTACGCCAATGATTTTATCTAGGCGAATATTTGTGATAACTGTGATTATTGTGCACTTGCAATTAAAATATGGCAATTTTACATGAATACAGAAATGCCATGAAAAGCACTTCAAATAAATGAACACAGTACTTCTTCACAAGGTGTATGTGCGTAAGGCTTACGCTGTGTGCCAGCGTCATAAACAAAACAGACAGAAAAAATGGGTTAATCACAGTTATTTGAATGACAATTCAGCATCAGCCAAAATGTCAGGGTCGTGACAGCTCAGGCAGCGATGACTCACCTGTGTCTTGCCCAGCAGCTTATATGCCAGTTGAACTTTGGTGTAGTGAGAAACATCAAAGTGCTTGCAGGTTTTGGACAGCGCCACATCTAGTTGTTCCTGCATACACGAGCACAAAATCAGCGAGATCAGCAAAGGAAGTTCAATGGCATAATTTGAGTGCATATGGAAAGTAGAAACAGGCAAAAATAAATAAATTTAGAAGCCTCATTTTATGGTGCTGAAATGTACAATTACCACAAATGAACGAGGGCCATAATAATCAGTGGTTTAAATCACAGATGATACTGAATGCACAACTTCATTCTGAGCTCTAAGATAAGCTTTGGCAATCTTAATGAGTTGAGACGTGCGCAGCTCCAGAAATAGAAAAGTGGCGGGAATCATTGTAATTTTGGTAGCAGTGCTCTGCGTTGGCACAGGCGCTGTGCTATTCGCAAATGCATGAGATGAGACAGCGAGCGAGATAAAAACACAGGGAGGAAGGGAAAAGAAAGAGTGAGAGACATATATTAAAAGAGAAGCATGAAAGAATAGGGAAAAACGAGCAAGTCAATGAGTTGTATGCGAGGCCGAAAGCCATCCAATTACATTTGCCACACAGAAATCTCTGCATAATATAGCAGATAACACAAACAGCACTGCTTGAGAAGCCATGTGTGTGTGTGGCTATGCGTGTTTTGTGGCGGTATAAGCTTGAACGAAGCTACCAAGTCCTGAAAGACAGCAATTTATTTAATAAAACACAGTCCATCTGCCTCTGGGCCTGAGAGACCAAATGCTGGCAGACTGACACCCTGGGCGCCACTGTTAGACGTACAAACGCATGGTCAAGTGTTCCTTCCGATCTGTTTAATTCATATAAAGTTGAGGCACTACATCAGGGCAACTGCTGTTGTTAATCTGTCAAGTGTGCGTGAGTGTTTCTGAAGGGAATAGGGTGATCTGAAATTGAATGTCTGATTCAATGAAGAAGAAGGTCACCATCCTAGATTCCTGTCCTTCGCCTAAGGACAACAAAAAAAGTCACATAGCCTACCTCGATCTGCTCCAGAGTGTCTTGCAGTTTGGAATTCAACTCGCTGAGGAAAAAAAAAAAAAAAAAGAGAGACAAGGGTGGCAAACGGTGAATAGGAATACAAAACAACAGAAATGCTGGTTCATTGTGAAGCACAAGTAGCCATTGTATTCTGTTTGCAGGGTAACACAAACCACCAAAAACATTACATTAGGCAAAAAAACAGCTAGCTTTCTCCGAGAGTGAGAGAAAGCACTAAACAACACACAACCTGCCACACAGACGGTGACATTTCTGTGGAAAAAAACAGGCACTGACATTTGAAAAAAAGGGGGGGTGTTTTTTTGAGAGAGGGTTCTTGCTTATCTTGTGCAGCTGGAACAAGACTGATGTGTGTTGTTAGTGTTGAGAGGGGTGTGCTAAACTAGTCCGTGGGTTTCTGAATGAGGGAGGAAAAAAAAGACTAGTCTGTCTGTCTTACGAAGGCCATGAATAATAAGGCTGATTTAGGGTCACGTCAATTACACGCCAATCAGATGTCTTTCTTAGGGAACTCAACAGTAAAGCTGTCTTTCCACTATCTCCAACATTCATGTAGTATTATCGCATCTCGGCCCTAATGGCAGTCGCACAGAATTTTCTAATTGGTTGTGAAGCAGCCATTTCCTCTGACACAAAACAAATGACCACCATATTTGCTTGAAATACACTCATAGTAGGTTTACTATAGCAAATCAATGTAAATAATTATGTAATGATAATAAAATATTTCGTCTGGACGTAATTATTCATAAGCACCACCTTTACAGAAATAGTGTTTAGGATAAACATTTTAGTGCAAAAATGCTACACATTAGGTTTTCATTTAAATACATTACATCTGGTTGGGTGGTCGGATATGGTCTCACGCACTCGATAAAGTACATACAAATTCAGAACTCCTTGAAAATAAATACTTGAACGATACTGAAAAGGCGGCTTGAGGATTTTTTCTGCTTGCCCAATTGACCTAGCATTTCAAATTTGACATTTTCACTAAATAAATACATAATAAACATTTAACATTTTTAAAATGTCTTGTTAAATTTATAGAATTCTATATTTAAGTATTTTACATTAATGTTAAATTATTTGATTTTATTTATTATACTTTTTTTTTTTTTATTTCATGAAAAGACCTACGAAATTTAGAATTTGCAACCAAAATTTTTTTTTCTTTTTTTTTTAAGATTTATTTTTTTGTGTTTTTTGCCTTTTTTTTTTATTAGTATAGTACATTGGAGAAGAGACAGGCAAGGATACTAGGATACAAGCAAAGTGGTGGGGGGGGATCTGGAAAGTCTATACAAAACACCTTGTACCACATAAAGGACCTTAAATCTGACAGTAAATGTTGAATATAGTGGATCTGTTACACAAGTGCTGCTTTGATGGCTGTATACTTCAGTTACAGCCATAAAAGCAGGACTTGTGCAACAACTCCACTTTAAATGGAATGGGCCAGCAATCTTCTCTAAATGTATCCCTTTAAAGCACTGCCAGTAAAAATACTAAAGCTAAAACAAAAATTAGAGTAAAAAAATCTGACCCATCTGATCCCATTAGTGTTTAAAAAAGCAAACCTTTGGGCCACTATGAGGAACCAGCTGAGACTTGGAGCAACTTGATACTAGCAGCAACTTTGCCGGTGGCCACGCATAATCATGATCTGACAATTAAGAACAACTGTATTTTATTTCACAAGCTAACTCAGCTTGACATGGGGGATAGCCTGGCCCCTGTGGGCCAGTGTTGTTGAAAGATTAGACGGAATGCATAAAACTTTAATTAAATCATCTCATCCTTCCATTTTTCCTTCTCTTTGAAGGCACTGGATGCAAAAAAATAAAAAATAGATGCTATAGATGCTATCCTAAAGATGCTCTAATTTTGCCACAATGCACGATTCTTGGTATGAGAACCGCATCCGTATACCAACGCACGGCTGGTGTGCAAAAACAGGAGGTGCTTTAATATGCAACATTCTATTTGTGTTGTTATAAAAAAAAAAAAAAAAAAAAAAAAACGGCAGGAGAGGATGTGACCTTTTCATGAAAAAGCTGATTCCTTCAGACAAATGATTTTGAGTGCTGGTGTCCTGGACAAGTTCTTGCAAAGGCTGATGGGAGGATACAGAAGTCCTTTAGTCTGCCTCAATCCATCACAGTGGGCTCTGACTCAATGTGGGTCCCCTTTTTCCTTTAGGGCCCTCAGAGGAAACCCAGCATCACGTTGAGCTGATCAATTACTTCTGACTCGCAGCTCGTCACCACTGTGCCTCTCCGAGCTACACTGTTTCCTTCGGGAAGGCCACGCAAAATCACATTTTAATGAGCTTTCACGACAGGATCCGTTGCACAATAAAAACATTTCCATTCAAATGGTCTCTTATCATTATCATGACATTAGGCAAGAAAGGGCAGAGAGGAAAGAACAAGACCCCCCCCCCCATTTCAGTTTCGGAACATAAATCCTTTGCTAATAGCATGGGGCCAATGGTGTCAGATGTGATTAAATTAAAGGATGTAGCTGGATTTGTGGGTAGTGTTTTTAAAAGTTGAGTGTGCTGGGCTGTAAAACCACACAAGCTGGGCACTTCTGCAGCTTACGTCTCTTTCCAATTAACTCCGCTTTCTTGCACCTGAGCGAGCAGGCAGCTGAAGTATCCATTACTGGTAGAATAAGTGCTGATATATAGTCTATAACCAGCTGCAGGAAAAGCAGTTACTTGAAAAAGTCTCGAAGATGTCCTCAAAATCCAAAACAGGTTTATCTGTAAAAGTTTTTAAGATAAAGTAACATGTGAATCACAATTTCTTTATGTTGCAACAGCACATAGTTCATGCCAAGAAAGCAACTGATGGACATCTGCTTGGAGTTTAAAGCTGTCATATCACAAGAAACCAAATTTCCCTTGATCTTTTGAGAAAGGTGTTTGACATAAGAACAAATACTGTAACCATCAATACTTGAAACTTCCCATCCAAAAAAAATACTGGTTCTGAACTTCTGCAACTGTCTAGCATTAGATAAATTAATGTAATATATATCTGTACATGTAAAAAGTCAACCAGACCATAAGAACTTGACCCAGGCTTTGCTAAAAAGGTTGCTGCTAAAAAAAAAAATAGGGCAATTAAAAACTACACTGAATGCAAAATCAAACCTAGTTCTCGTGTGGATTGGGCATTTCATAAAAGCAAAACACAGCATTCAGTTCTAGAACTATGATAAAGTATAGAAAATAGTTGTTTTGGTGGCGGATAAAAAAAAATAATAATAATTTAAAAAAAACTCATTATGCACTACTGTTCAAAATATTGGGGTCCTTTTTTATTTTCTTTTTTACATTTAAGTCTCTTATGCTTACCAATACTGCATTTATTTGTTCAAAAAGACAGTAAAAATTGTAATATTGAAAAATATTATTACAATTTATTTTTTATTTATTTTTACATATTTTTAATTGTAATTCATCGCAAAGCTGAAATTTCTGTGATGTTCAATAACGTTAACTGCTAAACAAAATTATTAATTTCTTTAAAAAAAAAAAATTTAAACTCCAAACTTTTGAAGGTAGTGTACTGTAAGTGCAGCTCAAAAACAATTCAAAATCTGAAACACCATTAAATTCTCTACTCTCAAAATTCAGCAGATGCATGTGGGAATTTCCAAAACCCCAGCAAAACCTTTTTGAATATTTGAAGGTCAGTTAGCAGGCACTTTGATAAGCACACCAACAGCAATCCAGCTCAGACAGTAGGAGTCATTTTGCAACTGCTTGCCTTCACAAATCAATGAGTATTTTCTTTATGGTATCCCTGTCAATTCTCATTCTCTGTAGGTCTGTTAAAACGTTTGCATTTAAAAAGCCACAGAGAGACACAGATCTAAAATCTGAGTATAATAATTTCAATCTCAAAGGCAAGAAATACAGTTTTACTTTAGAAGTAAGGAAATAACCAAGTGACATTTCACTCTGTGATATTGACCGCAGGTATTCCTAGACTCCCTAAACTCAGACATGGAGTACGTCCCTTCTGAAACTCCTTGCTCAGACTCAAGCAGTGACATCAATACCTGCCCGCACAAACGCCTCATTGCTTAGAATCTCAATGCATCCAATTGTACATCTTATCATTTTTCCCTACAGGGATCGAAATAAGCAAACCACAGTGCTATCACTATAAAAATCGTGAGATTCCATCAAACATGCTTTTATTAACCAGGGTTGTGGCTCTTGAATAGTACTCCACGCTACTGAAAGAGTGTGCTGAATTGTAAAACAGGTGGATGAATTTGCAGTCAAAAGGAATGTTTTAGTGGTTCAGCTGGCAATGGTTCAATCCAGATGCACACAGCCTTATTAAAGTCAAAGCACATAACCTGCAACAAAGTTCAAGAGGAGAGACAATGATTTGTAGATTAATCCTGACCAAAGAGGCCTACAACACCCGAAGACCGCTGTCAGTTCCATACAATTTTGGGCACTGAATTTTTAAGCTATAATCATCTGAGCCAAAAATGCTAAGTTTCATACTTTTAACAGCCTTCCAACTAGGGGTGGGCAATCTTCCCAAAATATCATATCACGATTTTATAACGCAAAATCACACTCCACAATCTGAATAGCGATCTTCCCAATTTTGAGATGTATATCGAGAATGCCCAGACTGGAACAAGCCAATGACTTATTTGCGCAGATTATAAAAAAAATTATTGCAATAAACAATTAGTTGTCAAAATGGTTAAACTTTAAAAGACTGCATCACTGTATGAATTAAATATACATTGATTCTGAAGTGATTATTTTGTTGTTTGATTAACATTAACGACACAGACAGCAGTGGGTCTATTAGATGTCTGTCTCTTTAAGACAGAAGGCTTGGATCTAATATACTGACACAAATTAGATTTCTTTCCTAATTGTTTATGTTCATTTAAGACATAACTGACTGTATTTACGTAAATACTCCCCAAGACAGACATTTTTACATATTTTTGTATATATTTGACTGTTTATGCTTGCACCTGAAATCCTAAGTATTCTTGTTTGTACTTAGCAAAATGCACCTGAGGAACAATAAAAAAAAAAATGTAGTAGTAGTACAAAGACGAAGAACTAACTGTACGTGACTTTTACAACATGATCATATTATTTATGAAGACGCACATGTAAATGTAAATTAGGGGGAAAATTACAGCCCTTCATTCTCACACTTCTGTCCAATTTTCAAGAACCATTCAACCGGACTTGTGAGTAATGCAGAGGCTGACGTCACACTTCCCGCAGACAGCCGTTTTCACCTACCTCACTGCTTGTTAGAGACTAATTGCCTGAAAAAACATGAGGGGAAGGTGGAAAAACAACATGACAAAACACATGGCTGCTACATCCTGAAGAATACATCACTGCCAGAGTGTTAATACCCCAGTTTGCCAAGCCTAAAATGCCTTCGATATTCACTGGGTATCAGAGTAACGCACAAACATATGACAGAGCACATTATGCATCATTACATAAACAAATAAATGAGGAGGGAGAGCAAGTGGCCAATCAGCTCCATATTGTTCCCAGCTCACATATATCACAGCTATGCCTTTATAAAGACAGCCCGGCTTCCCAAATGTTCCCGCTGCAGGTCTTATTACT
Organism: Cyprinus carpio; assembly: GCF_018340385.1. Classification (NCBI taxonomy): domain Eukaryota; kingdom Metazoa; phylum Chordata; class Actinopteri; order Cypriniformes; family Cyprinidae; genus Cyprinus; species Cyprinus carpio. The sequence goes on along the minus strand of NC_056615.1, from coordinate 14,171,115 downwards.
TCTGCTGCAGAAATGACAATGCCTTATGGAGTGTGATCTATCTATCAATCAATCCATCCAAACTCACGCCTAATAAATGTAAGGGGCCAGATTGTAAATTAGTGAGCTCAAAATATAAATTTAATGTAGGATCTAGAAAAAATCTTATCGTGATTAAACCAGAAAAATGAAAAATAAATGAACAAAAACAATTTTTAAAGTTTGGGCTCATAAACATTAGATCACTCACACCTAAAGCAGTTATTGTAAATGAAATGATCACAGATATGTACTCTTGACTGAAACCTGGCTAAAACCAAATGATTATATTGGTCTAAATGAGTCTACTCCACCAAACTACTGTTATAAACATAAGCCCCATCAGACTGGTCGTGGGGGAGGTGTTGCAACAATATATAGTGATATTTTCAGTGTTACTCAGAAAACAGGATACAGGTTTAAATCATTAGAAATACTTCTGCTTAATTTTACACTGTCAGATATCGAAATACTACCTATCATATCTCTTGCTCTGTCTACTGTGTATAGACCACCAGGGCCATATACAGAATTCCTAAAAGAATTTGCAGATTTCCTCTCAGACCTGTTGGTTACCATTGATAAAGCGCTAATTGTTGAAGATTTTAACATTCATGTTGATAATACAAATGATGCATTAGGACTTGCGTTTACTGACCTAATAAACTGTTTTGGAGTCAAGCAAAATGTCACCGGGCCCACTCATTGTTTTAATCATACACTAGATTTAATTATATCGCATGGAATCAATCTTACCGATATAGATATCGTACCTCAAAGTGATGATGTTACTGACCATTTCCTTGTATCGTGCATTCTGCGTATTAATGAGATTAACTATATGGCTTCGCGTTATTGTCTGGGCAGAACTATTGTTCCAGCCACCAAAGACAGATTCGCAAATAACCTGCCTGATTTATCTCAACTGCTCTGTGTACCCATAAATACACATGAACTAGACAAAATGACTGGCAACATGTCCCCCCATGCTGTTGCATCAAATTGAAAAAGGTTAGAGAAAAATGTACTGTGCCATGGTACAACAGTAATAACCCACTCTCTCAAGAAAGAAACTCATAGTCTTAAGCACAAATGGAGAAAAACTAACTTGGAAGTTTTTAGAATTGCGTGAAAAAACAGTATGTTCAGCTATAGACAGGCTCTAAAAACTGCCAGGGCCGAGCATATCCACAAAAATAACCAAAACAATCCAAGGTTTTTATTTAGCACAGTGGCTAGATTAACAAATAACCAGACAATCTAAATATTCCCTCAGATTTAAATAGTAATGACTTTATGAATTTCTTCACTGATAAAATAGATAACATCAGAAATACAATAACAAATGTAGATTCTACAGCGTCTAATACTTCAGTTTTATCCATCGCACCCAAAGATAAATTGCAGTGCTTTACAACTATAGGACAAGAAGAGCTAAATAAACGTATCACTGCATCTAAACCAACAACATCCTGTACCCACTAAATTACTGAAAGAGTTGTTACCTGTAGCAGAAGAACCGCTTCTCAATATTAGCTGGCGGTTATTAAGCCTCTTATTAAGAAACCACAACTAGATCCTAGTGAACTGGCAAATTACAGACCCATTTCAAATCTTCCATTTATGTCTAAAATATTATAAAAGGTTGTGTCTGCTCAATTGTGCTCCTTCCTGCAAAAAAATGATCTCTATGAAGAATTTCAGTCGGGTTTCAGGCCCCACCATATCACAGAAACTGCACTTGTTAAAATTACAAATGACTTGCTTCTTGTGTCAGACAAAGGCTGCATCTCATTGCTAGTTTTACTTGATTTTAGTGCTCGACACCATAGATCACGACATACTCCTAGATCGATTACAAAACTATACAGGTATTCAAGGGCAGGCTTTAAGATGGTTTAGATGTTACCTGTCTGATCGCTACCACTTTGTTTATTTAAATGGGGAGTCATCTCATTTATCGCCAGTAAAATATGGAGTGCCACAAGGATCTGTCCTAGGTCCTCTGCTATTTTCAATATACATGTTGACCCTTGTTAATATTATTGGAAAATACGGGATTAGTTTCCACTGTTATGCTGATGATACTCAACTATACATCTCAACGAGACCAGATGAAACTTCTAAATTATCTAAGCTAAGTGTGTTAAAAATGTAAAAGATTGGATGACTAATAATTTTCTCATATTAAATTCAGATAAGACATTACAAAAAACATTACACAGAATCTCGTAGATTACAGTTTGCAACTAGACGGATGTACTGTTACTTCATCTACAGTCAAAAATCTGGGTGTTATATTAGACAGAAACTTGTCTTTTGAAAATCATATTTCCCATGTTACAAAAACAGCATTCTTCCATCTTAGAAACATTGCCAAGAACATGTTACCTGTTTCTGATGCAGAAAAGCTAGTTCATGCATTCATGACCTCTAGACTGGAATATTGTAATGCACTTCTAGGTAGTTGTCCTGCATCTTCAATAAACAAGCTACAGGTAGTCCAAAATGCAGCGGCTAGAGTCCTTACCAGGTCAAGAAAATAAGATCATATTGATGACCCCAATACTACAGCCTTTGCACTGGCTACCTATTAAGTTCCGTATCAGTGACAAAATATTATTACTTACTTATAAGGCCCTTAATGGTTTAGCTCCTGCATACCTAACTAGTCTTCTTCCACGCTACAATCCATCACGCTCCCTAAGGTCACAAAACTCTGGAAGTCCACTAAAGGAGCTTTTTCGCTTTTGGCTCCCAAACTCTGGAATAGCCTCCCTGATAATACTTGGGGTTCAGACACACTTTCTCTGTTTGAATCTAGATTAAAAACACATCTCTTTGGCCAAGCATTCAAATAATGCATCTCATAATTTTGGACTGCAGTTATATCTGATCAAATGCGCATTATTATTCTTTAGCTTGGGTTAAACTAATTCATTTTACTTGGCTGGAACAGCAGCTACACTAATTATGTCTCTATTTGTTCTCTGTTTTGCCACGGGATTTACATCACGTGGTAACTAGGATTTACACAAGCTCCAATCTGGATCGAGAACACCTGAGAAGAGTGATGATGCCAACCCCTTAGAGGACCTCAGATGATGCTAACCCTGAAACAACATACAGAACTACCACATTTTGCTATAAGTTTGATTGCATAATTGCTGTTAATAGTGTTAATCGTCTGTTTGTTTACATCTTTGATTGATTTTTCCGAACATTTCTGCCGTATGCACATAAACTGACAGTCATCACTGATAAGCTACCACTAAATATTGTAGAAATTGAATCTTCTGTAAAGTTGCTTTGCAATGATTTGTATTGTAAAAAGTGCTATACAAATAAACTTGAACTGAACTGAATTGAATTGTAGAATTCGACAGAGAAAATGGGACTGGTTGCTTTTTATTTTTAAATTACATCTCCTTTATTGCAAGCTTTTGTGGCTGTGCAGCTTTCTGGGTCCAACAACTGAAGCACACAAACAAAGGCAGAGTCCAGAAATAACACTTGCCAATGGCTAAATGGGAATAAACATTTTGTAAGTCTATAAAAATTGAGCATTTCTCCTAACTTCATTAGGAAATGCTACAATGCAAGAGTAAAGCTGTTAAATATCAAATCAATTTTTCCCCTCCATATAGCATTGTGTAAAATAAAACAAAATAAAAAAAGCACAGCTACAAATGAAAAAAAAAAAGATTGATTTTACAGCCAGATATATACAGTGCAGTGCGAAAGTGTTCATACCCCTTCATTTTTTTCAACATTTTGTTATTTTGCAGCCTTGTGTTAAACTGCTTTAAATGCCTTTTTTCCACGTCAATCTGCACCATAATGGCAAAGCAAAAAACAGGTTTTTAACATCTTTGCAAATTTATTAAAAAGTATTGAAAGTATTCATACCCTTATCTGGGACAGTTGAAATTTAGCTCAGGAACACTACATTGCTTGTAGATGTTACTGCACTTCGAGTGAAGTTAACCTGTGGCAAATTCAACTGAATGGAATGGGTATGTTTTGGAAAGGCACACACGTCTTAATAAAAGGTCTAACTGCTGAAAATGCATGTCATAGCAACAACCAAACCCTAATGTCAAAAAACTGCCTGTAGAGCTCAGAAACAGTTTTGTGTCAAGCCACACATCTGGGGAAGAGTTCAGAAAAAAATCTGCTGCATTGAAGGTTCACAGAAGCATTTAGTCTCCATATCCTTAATGGAGGAAGTTTGAAACAACCAGGACTCTTCCTAGAGCTGGACTCCTGGCCAAACTGAGCAACTGATGGAGAAGGGCTTTGGTTAGACTGGTGACCAAGAAGCTGATGGTCACTCTAGTTGAGATCCATGATCATAAGTGGAGATACAGAAGGACAAACATCACTGCAACACTCCGCAGATCTAGGCTTTACAGTCGTGTGGCCAAACCAAAACCTCTCCTCAGTGAAGACACATGAAAACAAGTTGAATTTAAAAAAAAAAAAAAAAAGGATCCTTAGACTGTGAGAAACAAAATTCTCTGGTCTGATGAACCTCAATTCCAAACATCATGTTTTAAGGAAACCAGCACCTGCAGAGTAGCATCCCAAAAGTAAAGTGTGCTGGTAGCAGCCTCATGCTGTGGGGGCACTACTCATCACCTGCAGTGCTGGTAGCAGTCTCATGCTGTGGGGTATTTTTTCAGCAGAAGTGTTTGGGTGGCTTGTTTGAAAACCTAGTCCAGAGCATTCAGAACCTCAGACTGAACAGAAGGTTCACGTTCCAACAGGACAATGAGTTTTTCAGTTGTCACTTATTTAGTTTTTTTTATTTGTAATAAATTTACGAAGTTGCAACAATTCTGTTTTCTGCTTTGTCATTATGGAGTATGGAGTGTAGATTGATGTGGGGGAAAAAGTCATTTAAAGCAGTTTAACATAAGGCAGCAACACAATAAACATGAAAAAAAAAAAAAATCAAGGAGTATGAATACTTTTGCAAGGCACTGTAGTTAAGGCATCTACCAACAGGACTATACTATCCAGACTGATCTCAGTACCTCAGTAGCTGGTCAGAAAATATGAAAAATGAATTTTCATTCCATTCTTCCTTCAAAGAGAGAGCATTTAAACAGAAGGAAATCACATTGGGCAGGTTTCCATGCACTTGCATGGATATCAGTGTGTGCAGAGCAGGCTGACTGGAGGCTGATCAGATATCAAAAACTTCCTGCGCCAGCTTAAACAGAGCAGCAATGCAGAGTCACAAAAAGAGAGGGAGATCTAAAGACTAGTGAACAATTGGTAGTAGCCTTTACATGAGCGAAACTGACTGCATCCTCCCTGTCTTTTAGGCCACATCCCAATTAGATAAAAGACACTCCATTAGTGTGGGTCGTGACATATCAATCACTGGTCAGCAAACAGATGCATTTGTTCCTCACCCTCATGCTCGCTGATGAAACTTCACAGTTTATGTGCCATATCCTTCAACACAGATTGCCGACTGTTTTACGCCAGATTGAGAACATCTTGAGTAATAAAAGCGATGTAATGTCATTAGGAGACAGCATGGCTACAAATTCATATTGCTATTTTTAGAATACAATTATTTGTTCCCAAAGAGCTGAAGTGAAAATCTTTGTCAGAGGAAAGAAAAAACACAAAGTGTGCAAAAGCGAGTGTTACAATTTGCTGTAAAAGTACCTTTCTTTTTTGACAGCCATTCAGAATCATCACATTCAAATCATCAAAATCTCACATTTTTATTGTTATTTATAATTGACAACAAGTTTTTTTTTCATGGTAGCTAAAAGGTTTTAGATCAATACATACACTTTACTTTACGTAAATTAAGATGCCCATTAGAGACACCAAAGAGGTGAGCGTGGGCCCTGTCAAAAAAACAGTCATGTGACCCATCAAAACAGTGGGCATCTGAGGGAGGCAGCCACAGAGCAGGGACTGCTGTATCAAATGAAGTCTGATACATCATTATACAGTATGCCATGTGATAAAACAGTGGCCTTACCTTGGCAGAGGCTGTCAAATTAAATGTAACTCAGCAAATCTGAAAAGGTCAACTATAGTATAAATTCAGTTACAGTATATTGAACATGAACAGCATTTTTTCCCAAAGGCTAAATCTGTAGGCTATACAGTACAACAATAACGGAAAATGGCATAACTATATACATTACTGCAGTAATTTCCTGCTTCACAATTCTTACAGTATCATTTATAGTACCGACTCGTTTTTTACTGTCAGAATTTGCACAAAATCTCATGGCAAGTTCACTTATCTTGATAACACACTAGATATATATTACAAGGATTATAAAACATAAAAAGCGTGATAAACCAGTTCAGTAAGAGTTTTTTGCAAGCAACACCTGAATGTCTATCAGCAGAAAAAGATGCTGTATGGATATGGACTGTATACAACCCTACTGCTTTAAATGAATGGCTATGTTACAAACATAATCCGTTTATGAATAGAGTACTTATGTGATTTAAAAAGGCAGTTTTTTTAACAGAAATAAATTCTGTTATATTCACATATGCACATGCCATCATTTAGTGAACTTCAGAATCTGGATCTCTCACCAATCCAGTCAGCGGTTTTCCACCCACCTTATACAGTTGTAGTGTTTGAAAGTGCTGGCAGCCTTCTGGCATTCTAAGCACAGCTGGATGGCGCCTGGATAGTCCTCCTCCTGTAAAATGATACACTCCATTTTACCTGAATATCTGTAGACATGTTCACAGGACTCAACTAGAACAACTGAGCAAAGAGTTTAATGAATGATGTTAGATTTCTATCATTACCCTCACAATGACAGAACAATCTCATATTAAATTTACATTTAGAAGACATAGAGAGACCAAACACCAGTATGAGTGAGTGTGAGAGACAATCTCAGTCCAAAGCATCTTCGTCCAGCTAATACATGTTCAGTTGTTTGCAAGTTCTCTTTTGGTTATGTTTTAAATATTGGGTGTATTTGTGTAGATTTCTGTGCCAACGTACCTCCAGCATTTCACTCAGTCGAACATCAGTTCTTTGCTGTAAAAGAAGCAAAGAAAAGAAGGACTGAGTGTCTGTGAAACTAGGCAGAAGGAAATAAACATGCACAGAGGACTGAAACTATCTGTTTAGCCATAAACAATGTTGATGAAGTGATTACCAGAGTCTTTATGGTCCTCAAAGACTTCAACAATCCTGTCAACAGCTGACGTCGTCTCTGATTGGCTAACAGCCCCAGACTGGCTTCAGTGAAGCCTTCTTTGGCAGAATGAAGCTGCCTAAAAGCAGAATTACAGCATTTCTGTCTATTCTACAGCTTATCAAAACTTTAAGCAATAGCTGGACTAAAAATGAATATGAATTTCCTCATTTCCTCATGTTGTTCTAAACCGGTTTGACTTTCTTTTTTTTTTTTCAGTGCATATAAAAAGACTGTGCTCCATGTTCTTTTTCAACATGTGACTTCAGAAGCCTTGGGATCGTTCAGACCTTTTTTGATACTTTTATGCACTTCTGTATTCTTTTTGAAACAAGAAAACTTCTGTCCACATTTAAGTCAATTTTCTCTTTTTTTTGTCACACTGAGAAAACAACAAGTCAGTTTGGAACAACATATGGATGAAAAATGATAACACAGCTGTCATTTATTAGCTGTACTATTCCTTTAAACCCGTGACTATTCCTTTAAAAATCTGACAGTGATAAAAGCTCTCTGACCTTCGTGCATTAGTGCAGATGACTGCAGCCAGCTGCAAGTTGGTCTGCAGAGACGTCACTCTCTCGAGCTCCTACAACACAACAATGATTTTCACGTTTTATGGCAGAGTTCATCCAAAACATTAGGCAAGCGCTACTCTGGTGTCCTTTGAAGTTGACAAGACAAATGAGACAATGGTTATGACCTTCCTTCCATATAGCGGGATATTACCTTTCACGGATAACTGCTAACCTCTATGCTTAATGGGTTCAGACCAGAGATGTTCTCTTCTATTAGGCATTTTTTTCAGGCCCGTTATGAACAATAAAGCAAGAAAGACGATAATGGTGACAAGGTTTTTAGTATAGGAATGAGAAAAGCACCATAATGAGATAGAACATGCTCCCTTAGCCCACACCAACACTTCCACAAACTAATAGACAGTTGAAGTTCAGGGCTTTTTGCAAGGTTTTTCTCATGCAAGGCCCCCTCTTCACAGCATTCTGGGTTTTGAAGAGCACAGCTGTCACAGCCTGAGGTGAGCTCACACTGAGTGACCCAGTCTTTCAATGCACGTTAGGTCTGACCAACACAGAGACAGCCTTCAGCACCGAAACATCAACCCAGTGTCACGTTAAAGATAATTATTTGGTCAAAGAATATGAGGTGGAAAAAATTGATTCCACAGAGAGGGGCAGTCGAAACAGAGGCTCCTTATGTGAAGCGTCACAAGGAGAACCGTTCATTCTTCAGAAGGCTATCAGTAGCAAATACCCGGAAGAATCCTGGAAGGCTTCTGGGAGATGAACAGACCGTATTGAGCTTTAAGTTGGGTGCCTGGAGAACCTCCTGCAGACTCTAAAGTACCGTTTAACAGATGACAGTAAAAACAGGAATAAAACAAAAAGTGCAGTGTTTGATTTGTTCTGCTGTTCAGTCTACTGACAAACACATGGAAGGCGTGAGGTTAACAGGGTGTCTTTGCTGAGGAAACACAGGCTGGCCATTTAGCCAAGCATTTGCAGAATAAATCTGTGCGATTTATTCAGAGGAATCTCTGTCTCTGTGAGACGGAGAGCTTTTGAAGTGCCCTTGGATTTGCCCTCACTAGAGCAGGAAGCTGAACCCAGCCATAGCCCCGCTGAGTCACAGGGTCCTTTAGGGATCCAGTGGGCTTCTGAGCGCAAGCAAGAGTGACTCACTATCTCCACATACACACTGCAGCCAAATACATAGTTATCACTCCTGTTTTGAGAGCTAAATCCCATTCAGTACACAAAAATGTGTTTAGTCAAAACACATTCTATAATTAAATTTAATTACAAATAAAATTAAATATAACCAAGACCAGTAGTGTGTTTAGGCCCCACGCAATTGTCCAGGGGGGCCCCCATGTAACACGAATTCTATCGATGAGGGCCCCCCAGGGACTGCTTGCTTAGGGCCCCCAAAACTCTAAACACACCCCTGACCAAGACTGCCAATGTCGATCACTGCAATTTCGGAAGTAATTCATGCACTGCAAAAGACCATCTTAAATCTTTCCCAAACAGTGTTTTTTTTTTTTTCAAAAATGTTGCCATCGGCACCGAAAATCTTGTGGTTAGCGTGTCAACCCGAGTTAGATTCCCATCTTGAGGTCCTTTTCCATTCCCCAGTTCTCTCTAACCAATACTTTCCTGTCATCTCTATACTGTCCTGTCCCAATAAAGGCATAAAAAGCCATAAATATATACATTTAAAAAAAAAAGTTGCTAGTAACCGCCAGCATTTTTGATCATTTTCATAAAAGTTTAATGGCACCCAGAATATTTTGTTGTGTGAATATTTGAATGTCCAAAAAAATAAATAAATAAATAAATAAATAAAAAACATTTTATTCTAGCTTCATGCAATTTATTTTATTTTTTTTTAGTCAAAACTTCAATGTGGTTAAGTTTCATAAAAAAGCAACAACAACAAAAAAAAAAAAATCACATTTTTGTAAAAGACTACATTTAGATTGGATTCAGAACGATAAACAAAAGACAGACAGAACAGATCGCTTCCATCAACACTTCCAAAGGTTGCACAGTCCTATATCACTTCCTGGATAATCATTTCATTCAGTAACATTATGCAGTTTGATTTATAATGCTTGATCATTGTGTTATTTTACATATGCATCTACTTACAGATGCCACTGCTTGTTTTTGCTTCTTTGCAGCATTTTAATTTAGATGTTAACTACTCTTTCAGAAGATGTGTAATAGCGCCAATAGAAAGTTCCATCAATGGCGGGGAAAGAGTTAATTAGTATTTTCTTTTTCCAGAATTAGACAAGCAATTTCAACTGAATTTATCAGGTTGTTTATTTATTTATTTATTTATTTATTTTTCATTTAATAGGAATCCATGTAACAACATGCCAATTGTGCATAACATTAACAGACAGAGGAACAATTTTGTTGGAATCACGTCTAGAATTTTTTTTTTTTTTTTCAGGTGAGAATGACAAAAAAAGCCAATCAGAATTTAGAATATGCATTGTTAGCTTACTAACACACTGATTTCAAATTTAATGAAATTATTGTAAATAGAGTTATAGCCTATATAGAGGTTTCATTTCAGTCAGGACAATGTCTTGTAAAGGTGACATAAGCTGCCTATGTATGCTGTACACAGCAAAGTGTTGGAAAAGAGCCCAAGTGATGTGATATACCACTTATTGACTATTTCTGTGACAGGCACAAGAAAATGTATCACAGATATCTAAAAGCATGGGCGGCCTATAATACAGCTCAAAGGCATGACTGAAATCCCATCTTATTTCTGAAAGGACTGGGACAAATGCAGGCTGCTGAGGTATAAAATGGCTTGTGGCAAAGAACCAGCAGACTTAAAAGCTCTTCGAATAGAGGAACACAAATAGCTATATTTCTCTCTACATCCTTTTGGCAAACATTTCCAAAGAGTTGACGTCCGTTGTTTAAGACACCAAGGGTCTAAAAATAACACTTTCTATTCACGTGTGCTTTGGTGACCCATTGACTCGTAGTTTTTGACAATGTATGACTGGGTTTTCCTGAAGCATTCTCTTAAGGTTACAAGGCTGGTCTAAAATTAGAACTTCAAGACATGAACATTAGCTATAAATAGGTAAAAGGAATTATTTCAGTGATGTGAATGTGTTTTATTCAAAGTGCATTCTCAATGTTTTATAAAAGCATCTGAGAAGGCATGAAATATGGTATTTGTCCTACACAATGACTAATGCAAGAAGAACATCTAATGCTTTTTGTGTTTCTTACTATGACTCAAGGGCAATTTGCTGTGACATGACTGTAGCAGTAATCTTTAAATGTTTTCTGTTCTGCTGTCCATTACAAAGACTGAGATTGAGGTCAGAAGATGAATATCTTCATTCCATTTTGGATGAAGACGTGTGAAGGGTGAAGCATGTAGTTTCTAAGCCACTAGCATCACCAGATGGAACTGTCTACAGTATAACCGTATATATCAACCATTGTTTGGCCAAAATAGCCAATTCATGATAAAGAGTTTATGATAGATCAATGTATCAGCAAGGTTTATTGTTTAACCATTATTTAGCAATTTTGACATTGTTAGCATCAATATTGACTATGAGTGATCAGTGTATTTTCCGTAAATACAGCGCAAATAGGTATTCATCGAATTTCAGCTATTTTTCATAATTTTATCATTTACCATTTAAATTTTTTTTACAATGTATCATCTTTACTGTGTAAGACAACACCAAAATTATTATTATTATTTTTTTTACCTTTAGCAATTCAAATACACTATATATACACTAAAGATTATTTATTTATTTATTTATTTATTAATACTTTTATTCAACAAGGAAAATGCTTTTCTCTTTAAATTTCTATTTTAAAAATCCCAATAAAAATTAATAACAGTGTCCACAAAAATAATAAGCAGCACATTTTTGTGCAACATTGATAAGACATGTTTCTTGAACACCAAATCAGCATATCAGAATGATTTCTGAAGGATAATGTGACATTGAAGACTGGAGCAACTCAGCTTGCCATCACAGGAAAACAAATCATAATCTTATATATTAATAAAAACTACATTAAAAATAAAATTGCAATAATATTTCAGAATTTTTTTTTACTGTATTCTTGATCAAATGCAGCCTTAGAGATCATAAAATGTATTAAATAAATTATTTTATAAAAAAAAAATTTAATCTTAAAACCCCACAGTTTTTAATGGTATTGTAAAGGCACTGTTGGGTGTTCCACAGCTGTAACACATTTCTATCTCTACCATCGTAGCCCTCAATACACACACGTCATACACAAAGTGAGTTGGACAGCATTTCTTTAGGGACGGCACATCAGACCAAGTTCGCCGAGTGAGTTATGACATATACAGCTAAACTGTATAAAGTGGACAAAAAAAAAAAAACATCTGTACTTTTTAAAGCAATGCTTAAGACATCACAGCTCAACTCAAGACATTCTCAAAACAAAAACAGACTATTGCATCTATCAATGAACATGATGCATAATTCAGTCAATCAGACTTTATCAAGAGTGAATCTAACACACAAAACAATTCCACGCATCGAGTGTGGGGTGAAAATCCTGGCCCAGGATCAAAGCTAAGCATTTCAGCCTGTGAATATCTTTAAGAGAAATTTCAAAGTGATCCAAAATGATCCACTTTCAGAGGGTTTCACAGTGATTTTTAAGGATGTGAGGGAAACATGACCAGAGGGAAGAGGACACAGAGCCTTGGCTCAGTCTTCTATTTCCACCTTGATCCCAAATTGCATGGAAATACTCATTTGAGATATAAATCACACCGTATCTTCAGCTTCATCTGCAAAACACACTACACAAATCTTATTTTAACAAGTACATATTTAGAGAGTTTAACGGTTTAATCACCAAGGAAACTAGGATGCAGTTACAGTCATCATAAAAAAATTGTCAAGGTCATGATGAGGCACTTACAGTGGAATTGAATGGGGACCATTTTTGGAGGGAAAAAAAAAATCAACTTAATTCAAAAGGAAAAAGATTTTTAGTCTCCACTCACAGATACTTGGTATTGTTCTAAACAAACTCACTTAATTTTGTTCAAATTCTCAGAAAACAAGACTTCATATGTTTATTTTGCATTAAATAAATATATCTTAATTTAACAATGTTTAGATATTTGCATTGGAAAACAGGAATAATAAGGAAGATATTATTTTGTCATACAATGACTTCATGAATTTAAGACTTTTGCTCCGATTTAGGACCATTTATGGCCTTCAAATCAAGACTTTAAATTCCATTATGGTTCATAAAGAATAGATTCTTTTTTTCATACTAAAATCATGTTAACATGCATATTGTTTTTACATCTTGTTGCTATACTTTTGAAACAGTAAGTATTCTAGCATTTATGGACTGTTCCCATTCTCTTACATTGTAAATTTAACCCATTTTTACGAAAAGGAGCAGCAATTGAAAATAATGTTGATTACCACAAAAGCGTATCATAAATACTGTAAATATCAAATTGTTTCCCTGACCTCGATGAAAAGTGAACAAGCTGGAAGTCATATGTTGATTGAATTTATCCTGCAGACCCAATTTTTTCCGGATGTGACAGACTGCTTACCTTAACATAGGAAGGCTGTTTCTCCAAAATGAGGTCCGCCACTCTTTTAGACACCTGTAAGATGAGAACACAAGCTAAAGGTTAACATCTGTTCAACATGTCCAAGCTTTGTGCATTAAGCACCTCTTTTTAATCATTTGCGGCATTAACTGAGGCTTTAAAGGTAGTAGAAAGAAGAAGAACTTGAGAATTTAAAATGGATTTGAAGTCTATTTTAGCCTTTTCATGTCTTCCACATCTACAACAATGACACTGTAACAATAAAATAAATGTTTTCTTGGGGCACTCAAACATTCAGCCGGTAATAATGGCTCCATGGAAGGTCAAGCCATAAATATAAGGCTTACTGAGGCACGCTCCGATCGATATGTGCGTCACCTGGTGGGGCTGTCAGGAACGAGAGGCAGGATGGCAGTGAAGTGTTGGTGTGTCAAGTGAGAGCTGAACAGATGGCAGACTCAGCTGAGCAGCGGCGTATGTTAGCAGATCTCATTGTGCGAAAAGCTGAGACCGACTGGCAGGAGAGCACTGGGTTGTGTGTGTGTGTGTGTGTGTGTGTGTGTGTGTGTGTGTGTGTGTGTGTGTGTGTGTGTGTGATAAAGACAACTGAAAGAGACATTTTCAAGAGCACCTCAACTTGCTCTTACATATGCATCAGCTCTTGGCTCTTAAAGGAATAGTTTCCTCAAAAATGACAATTCTGTCATCATTTACTCACCCTCATGTTCTAAACCTGCTTGATATTCAAAACGAAAATATTCTGAAGAATGAGCCATACAATGAAAGTTAATGAGGTCCAAAACAACATTAGACCCTGCTGACTTTCATTGTATGGACAAATGTTTTTTTTTTATACTCTTTTGTGTTACCAACAGGTCAGGAATATTAATGTTATCTAAAATAAAAGAAACCATAAAAATAGCTACTTTAAATAAATGTTAACTGAAAGAAAAGATATATTAAAAAATTAAAAATTAAAAATATTCTATTTTGGATAGCTGCCAAGGAAAAATTTTTATCGTTTTCATTGTTTAACTAGATGTACTAACAACTAAAAGTGAAACAAAATTAATAAAATAAAATAAAAAAATATAGACACTTTAAAAAACAAAAAATATTTTAAAAATGACAAAAATTAAAATGAAAACAAAATCGAATTCTAACTCATTTACATTGTTTAACTTGATATACTAATATAACTAAAACATATATAAATATAAATAAAATTAATAAAAACTACAGACACATTAAATTTTAAATGACAAATTAACATAAAAACAGAAAATCTAATTCAAACTGTTAATAAAAACTCAAATAGTATCTCAGTGATACAAAAATCGCACTGATACAGGTTTAAAAAGATAAGAATGTGAGTAAATGACACAATTGCCATTTTTGGGTGAACTATCCATTTAAGCCACATTTTTCTAACCGATTATTAAAATCACAAGCTGTAAAAATGGAAAGATACAGTGTTATTAATGCCAAGCAAACCTGCAATTTAGCCACGGAATGAGTAAAGGCATTTTCTCATTGTGCAGAGATGACCAAAGGAGACCTCGACTCAGAAGGAGTGCCTGTGATTTTCACAAAGCTCACTGCTCCACCTATTGGTCATTCATTTTTGTAAAAGACCCCACGGGACGGATCGATGCCAGAATGAGAAACCAAGCTGTGAGGAGCCTTCCGGTGTGCTGTTTCCAAAAATTAGAAGACAGAGACTTTAAAAACAGGTGACAAATACACTGTGTCTGACTTCGATAGGCCGAACACGACGACAAGCGGCAAAGCTGTCCATCAGCGAGGCACAAGACTCTCTCTGTATGCCTTCCGGCAGCCAACTGTGAGTGATTCCTGCATGGGTAATAACTCTAATTAGAAATCTATTAACCAGTGCTTGCACCAGAGCAGTAAACAGCCTGCAATTTTCTCTACCGCTGGTTCTACAAATCCAAATTACAGCACAGTGGACCTACGTTCAAATTCAGACTAAATTACAATTCTACCTTATTTTCCAATTATGACAGTCTTTCTTAAGGACACAAACAAATATTACTTAATTAATAAAATTCATGACTACAAGAAAAGACTTCCTCGTATTCATCTAATCAGCTAAAACAGCATTACATTTATTTAGGACTAGAAAGAAAAACTCCATTAGACAGTAGAGTGAACACAAAGGCCAGCAGTAAACAAGATATATCTGGTCAGGACGGTTTTGTTTATATTACAAGTGAATTGAGTGACATTCATTGCCAGATATAACAAACAATAAAAGGCTTATTTAAAAGCATGCATTTAAGAATTAATCGCTTGAATGCCTTTGTGCCCTATTGTGTTGTTAAAGTTGAAATTTGTGCAATGTTAAAAAACTGATTCCAGTTCATGAGTCATTCATTAATTACATTCCAGAAGTGTACAAGTGTAAAAACTGTCACTTTCAAACATTTCTCACACAACTTCATCCTAGCAGCAACCAGCAGTGTGATTTTGGGGTGGCAGTTTGGAAACAATTTTGTTTCTTAAAATACTTTGATGTTCAGGAAAATGAATACCATTTACAGCTTGGGGTTAGTATGTTTTTTTTTTTTTAAAGAAGACTGTTTTTCTGCATTTATCTGATCAAAAATACAGTCAAAACAGGAATATTGTGAAATATATTCCAATTTAAAGCAACTGTTTTCTATTTGAATAGATTTTAAAATGTACCTTATTTCTGTTATGGTACAGCTGAATTACTCCAGTCTTCAGTGTCACATGATCCTTTAGAAATCATTCTGATTTGTTGCTTAAGAAACATTTCTTATTATTATGAATACTGAAAACAGGTGTGCTGCTTAATATTCTTGTGGAGACGGTGACTTTCAAAATCCATTTCAAAAGTCTTTTGTAACATTATAAAGTCTTTACTGTCACGTTTGATCAATTTAATGTACACTTGCAGAATAAAAGTATAAATTTCTTTTTTTTTTCTTTTTTTAAATCTTACTGACCACAAACAATACCTTAACGTTATTGTAAATCAATGGATTTTCATGTTTCCAAAATATTAATGAATTCTTTTCATATAAAAACAATACTTAAAAGTTAGCCAGCCCAATTCAGCGACAAATCCTAGTGGGAAACGACTGTTGAGAATTTTGTAAGTACTGAAAACTTCTTCCTGCCCAGCAAAAAAAATTAAAAAAATATTTTTAAAAACTTAGCTTATTCTGAAACACACTTGCACCGCAGACAGGCAATTAGCTCAGTGATGAGTTCCTGCCAAAGAAGTGTCAGAGCTGCATGTTAGCAGAAGAATAGGCTGCCACCTCCAATAGACCAGATGGATTTCTCTCCCACTGACCCATCGAATCCACAATAGCATACATCTGCCAAGGACACATTCAGAGACTGTGCATATGGGCATTCCAAAGAGAGCCATCTTCAAAATCATTTCAGATGGGCTGAGCGAGAAAACACATCATTACTGTCAATAAGGCCACATTCTCTTATGTAAATGACACTAGAGGAGCTTGCATAAATCATGAATAAAATACCACACCATGTGAGTGTGCTTAGTGAGAATTAATTGCATTCAGCAGGAACTTCGCCTGACCCAGCTCCTCCTCTGATGCCTGCAGCTGTCTGTCAAGACCCCGGTGACCTCAGGGCCGCTGAGCTTCCAGCAAACGCTCTACCCATGGCCGGCTACAACAGATAGCATCAGACTGAGTCACTGGGTACCCCCAAGGATCCAGAGGACCTCATCTTTCACCCTAAAGCCGATAGGACAGCTGTGCGTAAGCAAGCATCTTAAGCAAGAAACAACAAAGACAGAGGTTGACATTCCTCTTTTTCTAAGGCTGCAGCCAGCAGTGAACTGTGAATCACCCCGGATCAAGACAGAATGTACTCACGCGCTCACAAGCACGCTACACCACACACTGGGAAGTTGTAAAAACACTAATAAAACTGTGAGGTTTGCACCAGGATGAGATACAAGCTAAGAAATGAGTCAGAAAACGGGATAAATAATTCCCTTGACTTTTCGGTCATGGAAAATATTAAATACATAGGCATATTTTAAAAGAGATCCAAAATAATATGACATTATCTGAAATTATGGTTACACTTGTTTATTATTATTTAAAGTGCCTGAAAATTCCCTTAACACTTTAATCTAACAAAACTAATTTAAGACATGTACATGTACTTATTTTTCTAATTTTTTCCAGAAGAATAAGTGCTAATATGTGCAAAAAATAACACACACACACACATATACATATACACATATATATATATATATATATATATATATATATATATATATATATATATATATATATATATATATATATATATATATATATATAATAATAAAAATTAAATGTCAAAATGGCTGAAAAACTCAAAAGGCAAAAGGCATAAATTCATTTAGGGGAAAAAAAGCTTTTGGCTTCTCTGCTGAGGCCACAAGAGGGCGCATTGAGCAAAATATTACTAATGCACGTTTGTTCAAAGCAATAAAATAACACTACTTTAAAAAAAAAAAATTTGCATAATGTTTAAAATTATTTTTATAAACCATATATAATTAAGTTGCTTAAATAATTAGAAACAAAACAGCATGTATGTATAGTTTAATACAAATGACCGAAAACCAATCACAAAGAGTATTTTTTTTCATTTAAAAATTAGTCTCAGCCTCAGAAGTCACGCCCACGCAACGATGGCTAAACGTCTGATGCATATGGCACACAAAAGAGGAAACACTTCAGGAGTTTCAAAGTCGGCATCAGATTGGTTGAATTATACAGGATTTCCGGTAGACGTGTGTGACGCATTCTATAACGTTCCGCCTAGAAATAAAGATGCCGTGATGGCAAACCCCCTCACGAAAGAAGAAAGCCGTTGTGTTTACAACTGTGACAATGAACCCTTATCAGAATCAACTAAACGCTGGACACTCAAAAGTATTTTAAATATTTAAAGATCACATCACAGAATCTTTAAAATATGTTTTGAGAGTTTTACACACCAGTCTGTTATTGTGGAGACATTTCCATGCCCCAAAACGTGCAGCTGAATGAAACGAACTGTGATTGGTTGTTTGACATGTCTGTCAAAAGGCCTTATGGGCGGGCCTTGGCCAAAGAAAGCTGCCATGGATTCCAGACCTTCAGAAATCAGAGACTATTTAAAACATGTTGATGACCTCAAAGCTATTAGACTTTGACTAACAGCCTCAAATGCATGTTTTTTAAAAGTTGAATTTGCATTAATTTCACATGGCTTTCTAAACATGCAGCTCTCTTATGCAAAACGCGAGTACACAGCTTGGTTTTAGTTTTGACATAAACAACAACATCTCCGCAGTGATGTTCTCTTTTTCCACAATATTTTGAATGAACAACATAGCAGTGCCACATCCGTAGGCTAAAAAAAAAAAAAAGCATTAAAATGCAATGACACCTACATCGTCGTTGCATCTTTTGTGTGCAACTGATAAGGCTGCCTGACGCACACCTAAAATTTTAATGCAAAAACATGGATTTTTAAATTTGACGAATATTCGAAATTCAATTTTTTTTTGACAGCCCTAATAATAATAATAATAATATTACCAACCTTTGTTCCTTCATTTCCTTTCATCAGTGTTATCAATATTAAAAACAAAAAAAGTTTTGAAAAGTATTTCCAAAGCTCAGTAGAAAAAAAGACCACCACCACATCGTAAAAGTTCTTAATTTATCTTTCATTTCATTATTTTTTCATATTTTAAATGTTAAAAGGTTTCATTAAAAAGTATCATGTATTGACTTTAGTCTGATTAATGGAGTTTTGAGGTAAAGATAAATTCTTTTTGAAAGAGAATTTATCACATAAAATAAGGAAGATTTTCTAGTAAAATTGTGCTTCTTCATTAGTAACAACGTCAAGATATATATTAATGATTAGCTTTTATGTGAGGAAACTAAACTGAACTGAATATAAATCATCATGTCAAGTCACAAAGTCACATATTTTATCATTGACAAAACAGTAGCAGTTATGATGCAAAAGAATCAGCAATATAATATGTGTCATAAAAGGGTGCTGCAAGCAGCATTTGAAGAGTGAAAATTCTTTTATAGACTTCTCTGAATGTGGTACTTACGGCTGCTTGTTGTCTCTTCAGCTTATCTCTGTACTCCTCAAGCTCAAGAAGGTTCAAATCCGGAGGGAGTTTCTGTTGGGCAAACATACACAAACAGAAACTCTGAGATTTGAGAATTTCTTTTATTCTGATGGTACTATATATAAGTTTGAACATTGTGGAAGATATCCCTCACACAGGCATGGCCAAATTAACTCCAGCTCTGAAGACCTCCATAAACAACACCAGCTGAACAGCTCAAACAAACTTTTACTTGAGAGGCAGCCCAACTTTATTATAGAGGAATAAACAAATAACACCCAATGCCCTATGCCCAAACAGAGAAACAACGAAAATTCAAAAGTCTGGACTCAAATAAGAGTGGGTAGTCTCTTCTTGGCTGTAATTCTCATTCCATGCATGCAGATTGGCATGCATTTGCAGTATGTGAATAATACATCAATCATTGTTGGCTGCAACCTGTGCAAACACCCCTGGCTGTGTATACATATACATGTGTTTGTATGTATGCGTGTGTGTGTACGTATATAGTATATAGTGTGTGTCACCAAAGAAAAGTGTGACAAAAAATAAATCTCTTGCGTATTTTAAAAATGCTAAACATCTTACAGATTCTGCAAGTGGCATGTAAGAAATTAAGAACTCTTTATGACATTCTCAAACACACACCTCAAGCTCATATTGCACCATGTCGAAGGAGTCACTGGAGAAGTACACTTCCTCTATTCTATCAATGATTTCCTGTTCTTCCTGTGGATCAGTGGGTTGTTCTCTCAATTCCCTCAGCTCCTCCTGTGGGGAGAAAAAGAGAAATGAGAATGATTGTCGGCAGGGAAATCTCACTACGTCTGCAACACCATCTTGGGGAAGCTTGCCGCGCAGCTAAAAACAGAGTTTGAACATTGATTATTTCTCACATCTGGCTTACAGCCAAGCTGAGTGTAAAGATTAAGTGGTCTTAGCACCCATCCCTGAGGAACACCCTTCATGAACCTTAACGGGGATCAGCACAGGAACATCAATTTCACTCAAAACAGCTTGAAGAAACAAAGTCATCCACTTTTCTTTGAAGAGGGGTGCTGAGAGGCTCATTACACATGATTCACATGACGTGATGCAATGTGGTTAAAACAGCTCCAAGACCAAGATAAAAATTACTAAGCCATACTGAATTAGAAGAGCAGATGTGGAGGCAACATTTAAAAACCCTTTAATTACAGCCATCAGCCAATTTCACAGAAAGCATTCCAAATCGATAAACCACTTATTCATGTTTGACACTACTGAAAGAACTGAGTTGGACACTTGGTAATATATGATGGATCTTCCTATAAAAGCTGCAATTTGATGTCATTGAGATAGAAGCTAAGGAATGATTTTGGCCTGAAAGGCTTTAATCTCCTCAAAGACACATGATGCGGCGTGGATGTGGTGCAGTAGGCAGTGCTGTGAGAGAGCGTGGGTGATCTCACTGAGGGACGACACTGGCATCAGCATCCGCAAGGGGTGGGGTGGTATGAGTCATTCTCCACTGGTACGCGCACAGCTAGAACAAAAGATAAAATCCTTGGGCTTACTCGTTACCATTAAGCCTTAAAGACACCTTTAAATCAAAACTGGGCATTTGAGGCTGTTAGTCAAAGTCTAATAGCTTTGAGGTCATCAATATATTTTTACAGGGACAAAATGAACAAAATTGACCTAATTCTTTAATTATGAAAACTTTTTTTGTCCATTACAGTAATTTATAAGAACCTTATTTTTTAAACTATCATTCAAATTGATCCACATTTTTTTCTAATATTTTAAGATAGCAATATGCTGAAATGTTAATTAGGTTATACTTTCTATTATTTTGGACCTCTCCACTACCCAAACTGCCTTCAATAGTAAATGTAAACAGAACCTCCCACCCTACTTTTAACCAAGGGTCAAATTTTTCCCTACCATTATATTAATACCATATATATATACTCTTAGTAAGTGTGGGTATGTGAATGTGTGTACGTACCCTGCTTGAGAGAAAAATATCTTCTTTGTGGAAGAGATAGTTCCCAGGTGGTTACAGAACAGTACGGGTGAGGGGTTAAATCTTAAAAAACGTTTATTGATTTACTGATTTACTAAAAACTGCATAACATCCTGAAAGGCCAAAAGTGAAAGA
This sequence comes from Cyprinus carpio, assembly GCF_018340385.1. Lineage (NCBI taxonomy): Eukaryota > Metazoa > Chordata > Actinopteri > Cypriniformes > Cyprinidae > Cyprinus > Cyprinus carpio. Next base: position 14,149,439 of record NC_056615.1, on the reverse strand, counting down.
CAATATTTGGTTCTAAAAATGCAGTTTCACAACTTTTTTTAAATGGGTATTTCTGTAAAACAAAAAGTTTATGCAAAACCTAGAAACTATGTGGTCTTTATAACATTTTCTTTACTGAAATCTAGGGATGTGCATGATCAACTGTCTGTCAGGTACTAGTAAAAATATTCAAAAACATCTTCTCGCATTAATTAATTTTAGCACAGGCGCAATAAAAAAAGGAATACTTTCCTACGGAATCCCTCACCTAAATCTCACCATTAGTTTTTTTAGCACAAGTTGCTTAGGTTTTGGAGTTAGCTTTAAAAATATTATTAGGGATGTAATAATCACATCACTTTTAATTTACATTTTAAATTCGTACATCACTCCACTTTTCTGCAGTTTTATATTAATTTCTTCCCCACTCATCATCATGTAATAAAATTTGTGATATGAATGCAGAAACGCAGCAAAATGTGAAATTTCTTTGCATGAGTTTGTGTTTCTGATCTCCAGCATTTGCATTCATATGAATGGAAGTCAATGGAATGAAAAGTATACGTGACAGCCCCTTTAATCAGCTTTCTTAAATAGCAACAAATTAGGTGAGAATGTAAAGTATTGCAACAAATTAGGTGTGAATGAAGTCCACGATTTGATCAGATGAGATTGAAAACATCAATCATTTCCCACCCAAATGGTCACTTGGAAAATAAAACAAAAACTCTGCCACTCTAATTAAAATGTTCGCCAAGCCTTTGTTCAATTATCTTTCCATCCCATGTAGACTGCCAATGTTTACCAAAATTAACACCTCTCGTCCTTTTATTCCCAGCGCACAGACGGAGATGAACGTGAGTCTATTTGCACATAAAAATGTGACTCAACGTGCCATACATCAATCAAAGCTTAGGATGAGTGAACTGAAGGGTTACTGAATGATGCTGATCAGACGCAGAAGAGAGTGTGATTTAGAATCATATTAAAAATAACAATAAGCATTTGTTCACATGGACTGAGATGTGAGAGAGGAGACGGACAGCTGTTGCTGATGTCAAACGTGAGTGAACCCAACCCTCACTACTTTGAAATAATACTCTGTACCTGCTTCAGCTTTTATTTGTGAGATCTCTACAAATAACAGACTCCATTAAAAATAATCTAAATCTTCCATGCTGCAATATGCAAAAAATGGGAGGGAGAGAATAGTTGCTTATTATAAATTTATATTGTAACCTCTTAAAGCACACCCACGCTTAGGAATGAGTCATCTTATGAATAATATTCGACATATTACAATATGCTCTGCATAATATGATGAGGGCAATGACGACATTAGACTAATGACGTAAATAAACTGTATAAAAGTTAATTAATCTTTACAGCAATCTGCTTGATAACGCCTTAATTATGTGATTACAGTGCCATCTAGAGGACACAGGAGACTGTGCAGAAAAAAAATGGGTTCCTGCCACTCAAAACATCCCAAAAGAACATTTTTCCATAGTTCATATCCTGTTATTTGACATTTGACAAGTTAAAATTACAAAACATTTTTCAGGGAAATCACAAAGTCATACAGATATACGGAGCTGACAGGACATTTGTCAAGCACACACGTCCCAAAATGAACACTAGCCAAGAGCTAAATTAGAGTAAAAGCTGGCCTTAAAAAAATAAAATAGTCACTGGCCAATTGGCTTGTCACTGCAAAACAACACATGATTTAAACATAATATAAAAGCAATATCTGAACCTCATTTGTTTCATCTGACATAAGCAACAAAAACAAATCAAAAACCAGATATATGGTCCATTACATAAAGCTCAGCGCCTGTCAAACATCTTCAGAAATGTTCATCTCCTCTTAAGTTTTAAAATGTGTTGATTCCTGTAAACTTAGGCTATATATTCTTTTTTTCCCTTCAAATTTGCCTATAACAAAATGTAAAAATGTTAGCAAACAAATAAAGAAAGAAAATTCTTTCAAAATCCTTCTTGTGATGCCCTGAACTGAACAATGTCTTGTTAAAACTTTCAAGAAAATGATCATTTGCAGACAAAGACTAGACAACAAATAAAAGTTTTCCTGCACACAATCCTCATTAACGGTAGCTATTTTGAGGGCTAATCCATCATCAATCCGTACACGCCATGGACAGACCGTTCGTTTCAATGATCAAACACTTTCTCACTGCTTCAGTCGTTTGAGGAACATTTCAAAATTGTTGAAACAAATCCCACTGGGATCTAAGCCAGATGGTTCTGAAAATCATTTTCTGAAGTACGTGTAACATAAAAAAAAAATTAAAAATGACAGAGTAACAACAAACACTCTCTGCCGGTGGGAATGAGTCTCCTTGATTTGGGTTATTTATGTCTGCAATAACCAGGGATTAAAAGTAAAAAGCGTCAGCAAAAAATATCAGAGCTGCAGTTGAGAGCACTAAACTTACCTTCCAGAAGATCTAAAAGGGGTCTAATCACAGAAAGGTCCTGCTGATTTACTGAACCTGTGAGGCAGCGCTAGAACCAATGCACTGGACCGTGACCAACGCATCTCTCTCACTGAATGAAGGTCATAATACAACTCAGTGGCACTGCTGCACTAAGGCTCAGCCAAAGGCTGATTAACTTTTACACTCTCTCCTATACTTTACCATTTCAGAAACATGTTACATGGGAATATAGCTGAAATGTTATTCCACAAAGCTCAACATAAGATGCATTTATTCAAACATTTATATTTTACCTGATTAACACCCAGGAGGATAAAACTGAGGTTATGTTCTGCATATTTTCTTTTTCTAGTTATCATGTAATCCAGACCTAGACTGTAATATATAAGAATGATTGATTCATCCAGTCAATAAAGACATTTTTCAGCAGGCATTTGAAACCTTCAAATATGAGTGATGAGATGCATCAAAAAATCAGCACTGTAGCCTAACAAAATCCATTCACAAATGTGAAAGCTGAATGCAGAAACAGTACAGGTTGGGCTTGAGTCACCTTGCTGGGGGTCCTGAAGCTCTCCACAGGGCTCATGTCAACCACACTCTCCTGGGGACTCTTCAGACCCTGGCAGAGAAAAGAAACCGTAAACTATAAATTTGTGACATATGACAAATGTGACATTCTTCATGCAAGGGACTCCAAAAAAAAAAAGTGTATATTAAAGACCCAATTTATACTGTTATAAATACATGTGAAACATTATATGGAAAACAGTTAGGCTAGTTTATTAGTAAACTACATTGTTTTGTTTTAATATTGTACCGTACTGTTGGATTTATTTATTACTTGTTTAAATCTTTATTTATGTAAATTAAATGCTCATTATATAATTCAGTTTAATTCAGTTCAGTTTTTTCTGTAAGCCTTTACACAGATGCCCTAGTACACTCCCTTGCGGCCTCCTGGGGTCCCCAGACCCCTGACTGAGAGCCATAACCATGAAGTATACATTCTTTTTACATGTGAGCAGATTATGTTACAATAAGTGGATGAAATGTTTCAGTAAACACAAAAAATTATACTACAAGTTAGTCAGTGGGCAGCGTATTCTTCCCTAGTTGAAAACACTTCTTGCAAGAGAAAAATAATAATAAAAAAAACGCGTTTGCTTGGAGATGTAACTATAGCAACAGCTCTTTTTGGGATAATTAAAATATTGAGAACATGAATACAGCCATTATTTCACACTTCACTATAGATTTACATAAATCTAACAAATTTTGGTGGGGTGCCATTTATGTTGCGAAAGTTGAACTTCAAATGATCACAGCCCCAAGACTTAAAAATTCTTAAAACGCAAGAAAAAAAAAATTGTATAATTCGTATATAGAAATAACCATAAATGTGAGCAATAATCCACATGACAGTGCAGGAGACAATATTGCACAATGATAAAATAATGTTAACAAAAGGGGCTTAAAGGGAGTTTCTTTATGGAGTTTGTTTATTAATTACGTAGATCTGAGCATCATGAACTATGAATTATAATCAAGAGCTCACCATCACCTTTTTATTTATCTATCTTTTTATTTATAATTCTGATATTTTCGTTAATTATTTCAAATACACTGAATAAAATCGTTATGATAACATGAGTAGATGTGTGGATCTCAAGAAAACGTAAGCTGTTTTTCAGTTTATTTGTGTTTTAGCTAGCAGGCTAGCTTATTTAAAATGCTTCCGGATCCGTCAATGAAATCAAGCAGCAGACTGATGTAAGATGAGAAATAACCCACCTGACGGGCCATCAAAGACTTGATTTTCTGCATCGTAGAACTGAAAAAACACTAAGCAGTAAACGCGATGTATCCTGCTATGGTCTTTTTCTGTCAAACGGTGATTCCGTTCTTGCAGTGCTAGACAGGTGCCATGTTTCACTGTTGGACTCACGTGACAGGTGGCTGGTGCAGCATGGGATATGTAGTTCCTCTGAATAGCATACTAACATACTCCTTTCGGTTTAGTGCAAGAAACCAGCAGTAGCCTAAAACTGTTAATATGGATATTAATATTACGGAGCCCCGCACATGGCATGCAGGAAAAAATAGTAGGCTATATCGTGCGTACGATTTACTAATTCGTTCCCTCAATGTACTAAAACGTGCACAGGGAACGAATTAGTAAATCGTGCGCACAATTTATTTATTTTTTGCATGTCATGTGCGGGGCTCCGTATAATATTTTGACATATTTAAGTTTTTTTTTTTTTTTTTTTTTTTTTTTTTCGTGGCACTGGGGGGGGGGGGAGTTTTTTTACGTGGCACTCTCTGAAGACATTAGTTCTCATGCTTAGCCTAGCCTATTTGTTTTTATCAGTTTCAAATTTAAAGCAATTAAAAATCTGACATGCCTCTGAGAAAGTACTAATATTTGTATAATGGGGTGTGAGACCATTATTAGATATTTCCATATTTCTCCTCCAAGCTTTTTGAGAGATAATTAAAAGGTGTTTTTAAACTTTTCGGTTTCTAGACACACAAACGCACATTAATTTTATTTATTTATTTATTTATTTATTTATTTGTAATTTTTTTTTTTTTTTTTTTTTTTTTTTTTTTTTTTTTTTTTTGCAGAAAACGGTCACCATTGTGTGTTGCACTTGAGGTCCAACAGACACATAACATAAAATGAGTCAAGAATTCTTGGAACAGGCCACAAAACCTCATTTGTTTTGGGCTTTTACATCTCAGTTCAGAGAAAAGTTTACAGCAAAATATTTGCTTCCTGACAAAAATATTCTAGTGTGGGTGTTTAAGAGGAGCCCTTCCAACTGGCTGTTCATATGTGAGCAAGTGTTTCTGGTCAATAAAGCACAGCTGATATCACTGAAAATTTCCCTGTCAAATAAGGGAGTGGCGCCTCCCTCCAGGCAGCTGAGCTGTTGATATAATGCTTCTGCTCTTCCTTTGAAACAGAGAAAATAAACACGTAGTCATATTATAAATCTTCCTTTTATAAAGCACTGTATGTTTGTTCCAGTAATATTACTGATTACACCAGACAATCCCCCTGCTTGAAATACCCAACAGCGCTTACCAAAATTAAAATGATCAGCTCAATATGTGCACAGAAAGACTCAATACAATACTTACCAAATTTTAATATTCATCTTTTAAAAATTTTAGACATTTCAACATGCACAAATAAGTAAAAAGAGACTCATAGAGGCAGCATATTCATCAACATAATATTATCAGAGAGCTAAACTCTAAAAAGTAAATTGACATTTTAAAAACACATGTATTTTATTATATCTTACATTTAATTAAAGAAAAGAATGCAAACATATTTGTTAAACCTTTATTTGAACATTACGGAGCATCCTTCTGTGTTTAAACAGGTGCAGGTGCAACACATAGACAACAAAACAGACAGAAGATGTCTGTTTTACATTCAACAAACTGCTACCCGTGAAATGTATGGAACGGCATGTGGCATCTTGAAAATGTAATTAGCAATATTACAGAATACGCTGCAGTGTGCAAAAAAATACAGATTCTTAGTACAAAATGCATACATCATATTTACATTCATAAGGCAGGAACAACAACAACGTTAGATGACGACCGTATTTATATAGAAATACTCTCAGCTTTTCATTAAGCATGTTGCTACAGAAAAAAATCTCATAGCTCTCTTATATATTCTTTTTAAGACAATAAAAACTTCAGTGCCCAGCACAAGTTTATAAATGTATGATTTTCAGACCTCAAGTAGTATAAAAACGAATAACTGTAAAACAAAAGAAGTGCGTAAAACAAAACGTGTGACTGTAGAGAGAAGAATTGGCAGGAAAAAAATAGTGAAACTCCTTTCATCTTTACTTCCGTGCGCTCGTGACTATCCAGCGCTCTCATTTCAAAAGACTCAGTGTTGGAGTTTCAGGCACATGTCTGATGACATCATAGATGGTGGTATGCAAATCTTTGACTGAATCAAGCCGTGCCAAAGACCTGCAGGATGCCTGGAAAACACAGAGAAGAAATATCAAACTGTTCTGGGGCAAAACTGCTCATGCAAAATAGCAAGTGATTATTATTATTTTTATTTTTTTTTACCTGTGTTGAGTCCATTTTCCCAGGTACAGAGACAAATTCATAAATGCCAAAGTCTTCAGTTGCATCTTCATGACCTGCAAGTATATAAATCAGATCAACGAATATATATCATAATACAAAGCTACATTTATTTGTTATTTAGTAAATTACCCATTAACTTCTATTGAGATTTGTCCCAACACTAATAATTAAACAATGTATGAAACATTTTTATCCACCCTTTTTAGTTCACTAGCACACAAGGCATTGATAATATCCTATGTATTTTCCAAAGAGAGTGACTGTGTGCGTAGCCAGCAAGGTGGAAAATATGTTTATAGTGTGTGCTGACAGAAAGCAGGCAGATATGATTATAGTAGTTGTGATGTTAATGGGTTTGGGGAGTTTGTTTGCACAGAGACGTAGTGTACACATCACTGCTTAACAACACAGGTATATTACAGACCGACACATGCAGTAAACCTACCGGAGCGGTGCAGTCCTCTCTGCTCTGTCATTGGCCTGGAGGATAGGATCAATCCATCAATGATGTCACATAAATAAATAAATGTTCCATATATTTCTCAGATGTTTGTATAGATAAGAAATATTTTCTTACCGCCTGTAGATAGTCTTTATCACTGTAAAAAAAGATAAAACAATCAATTAAAATGCTTGCTTATGATTTTAAATTATTTAACTTAAATATAATCTGATTTAAAAGATTAAAGACCCCTTTGAAATCAGTTGAAACTGTTTTGTGTCCTTTTATTTTTGTTTTTGAGAATTTAATTTTTAGTTAAAGGGGATGAGTGACTAGAATACTCATTATAAAGAGCTTTTGAAATCTGTGTAGAACAAAATGAGTAATTTTTACCCATGTATATCCGGTAAAAGTGAATTTTGACAACATTTAGGAGTGCACTAGCATATAGATGGCAAACACACAAAGCTTTAATGGGGTCTTTAAGCAAATGATTTAATAAATAATTGGTTTTGTTCAGATGACACATTATTAAGGTAATGACTGAATATCTTTAAAAATCAGAATGATATCATACTTCTTCTCGGATGGCAGCTCTTCCTTAGGAGCACAAACATCATACACACTATGATGATGACTGAAGAGATTGTAATGAAAGTCAATGGAGACAGCGCACTTCCTTCCTGGCTATATTTTGCGTTTCCTGGAAACAAATCAATATCAGTGTTACTTATATTGTATATTTTAAAATAAAGAATTTCTGGTGTGATCTTCAATATTTTTTTTATTCTGTATCCACACTGAACCAAAATTCACTGCCTGTAACAACGTAAACAATAATGACAGGTGCCAGCCCCTATTTACTTTCCAGTGGAACAGCAAGTCTTAATCACAGGTGGGTCAGATTTGCACTTAGCAACTGGAGAAAAAAAAACGCTTGCCACGACTATGCAGATTGACAATGGATTGAACAAAGGAGTAACAAATAGGTTAAACTTAAAACACTAAAACCAATAACCATTTTTGTCATTATATATAGTATATAGTATTATGTATATAGTAGTAGTATTTAAGCTTAAGTAATGTCAATCTACTTTGATTTGATTAGGTCAGAAGAATTTAAAATAATTTGAAGGTTAATTTTGAAATTAGTCATTATTTTGACATGAGGAGGACTAATGTGTAGATTTAAAACAATGACTGCAAACATACCTTTGTCAAATCTGGACATCACCAGTGTGAACTTGGTCTCATCCTGCTTCTTAGTCATATTGTTGAATGCCCTGCACAAGAACTCTTTACCCTGGGGTAAATCATACGGCTTCACTTCAAACCGTGGTCCAGTCATGAGAACCTCTGTGCCGTTCTTTGTCTTAGAGATCCAGACGCAGGTGTTGGGAGGGTTGGAGTCCGCAATACACTCAAAAAAGACCAGTTCCTTCAGGTTCACCATGAACACCCCTTCAGTTATCTGACCTTGTTCAGAATTTACTGCCAAGTTATAAGGCCCATCTGAAAAATTTGGTAATGTTACAAAAACTTTATTAGTAGTTTCTTTTTTTAAATTCATTTTAAAAAAATCATTGGAATTTTCTATTACTTTGTTTTAGTTCTATTAATATTAATTACTAGAAATTATTCTATTACTATTAATTTATTATGTTGTTGGTGTTGTTTTATAATAGTAGAGTTGTTGAGGAGAAAAAGAGAGATTTTTTTGGTTTTGTTGTGTTTTTTAAATTTTGGAGCGCGTGTGAGGCAACCCTTTTCAGCTTATCAGATTACTGATATCAAATACTATACATTTCTTTAGAGGTACAACTTTTTCAATGAGGGAAAAAAATTAAGTTTTGCATCTCTATTAATTTAATCCACATTCATATTTCAGATCGACTTTTGCTAAATGACATGTCAGGACAGATCATGTTTGACATCTGACTAACACTGCAAACAGCAGGTAATTCTCAGGCTGCAGGAGGAACCTGCTGGACAGTGTGCAATAACAAAGCAATGATTTACACAAGGGATGATAACAGATGATAAATGAGCTTTAAGTCAGAAAGTATAATAGATACTCACAGAACACAATGAGTTCAGCCGATTTGCTTAGCTTATTGCTAATGTAGTTTTGGGCCTCACAAATGTATCGACCAATGTCTTCTTTCTTGACAGGGTTTATAACAAGTGTCCCATAATCTTGTGAGAATGTATGCCGCTCACTTGGACCAACCACCATGTTGTTTTTTAGCCATTTGTACTGAACATTTGTCCCATGTTCAACAGAACAAGTCAGCGTCACATTGTCCCTGTCTTCCACCAGTTCTGATTCTGGGGTCTTACTAATAACTGGGATGGACACAGGCACTGGGAGCGACAATAAAGACAATAAATTAAGTACTTACAAGAAAAGAAATACTCTGATATGTATATATGGAAGCTTGCTTATATCTCAGAGAAAAAAAAACAACTGAAGATATCCACCTTATTTTTAACGTAAGAGTGGGTGTGGCCATTTCTAACTTGAATGAGTGTGGCTTCTGATGTCATTTATATTCAGTTATTTTAACTGTACACAAAAGTTAGTTATGCTGTTTAATATTAGAAACTGGCATTTGTTACCCTATTCTATAAAATATATTATTGGAATATTATCGGTATATTATAGTTCTAGCACAAACAGTTTTACTGTTTACCAAACTTTTTACTGTTATGTTTATAATTATTCACCAGTATTCACTGGAAGTCTTACACATTCATAGAAAATAGCTCACTTTTGCGTTTAAAAAATAAGGTGAACAATTGTGTTATGCAAAGACACATTGTGAGTTAAAACCAGAAACAAAGTTGTGTAATATAAAGTTCAAAATGTGAGAAAAAAGTCACATTAAGTTTAAAAGTTGCAATTACACAAAACAAAGTCACAGTTGTGTAATATAAAGTTCAAAATGTGAGAAAAAAAAGTCACATTTTGAGTTTAAAACCACAATCTTGTATGGTTTTACTCTGAGATAAAAACAACATTCAGTTTCACAAAATGTTAAAAGCATTAGTAACAAACTCTGCATCAATAGCTGTCATAAATGAGATCCCTCAGAACACTCAAATGTTCTTACCGCTGACTGTGACTGTCACACTTTTTGTGACAGCAACTGGGCTGGGAATTCCTGGGAAGACGATGTTGATCTGCAGCTCATATTCCCCCTGTGTGTCTTCATCCAGATGCTCAAATTTCAGTGAGACATCAGGCAAATGGAGTGCGGGGCGGTTCGTTAAGCGCAGATTTGGGATGGCTTTGATGTTGTCGAAAGTGACCAAAAGAGTGTTAATAGGCTTAATCTTGTACCAGGACCCCTGGAACGTCACATTCTGGACATCAAAATGAGCCTCAACTCGGAGGAGCATCGAGTCCCCCACTTTTCCATGCTGTGTGGGCTGCAGTGAAACACATTCAGTGCATTTAGAGTCCGTACCTGTTCAAATGAGAGTGTTAAATGGTGTTTAATGACTCAAACTGTCAAAAAAAAATATAATCAGTTTTAAAAGAGCTATTCAGTCATGACATCAGGTGAAAGCAAAGTCACCATGGATTTCCTTAGGAAGTTCAAATGGGTTTTTAAGATTGGCGGTTTTTGATTTATGGTTAAAATAATGTCACTGGACTTAAAAAGACTTTCATAGCCTATTTTGTTCTATTGCACAAAGTCATAGATAAAAATGTGAAGTTTGAAACCATTGTGTGCATTAGCAACACTTGATGTTAAGAAGTTACAAAAGTGCAGCTACAAGTTCACATGCCATTATATAACAATCTCTTAACAATTTGCAGTTCTCTTTTAGGCTTTAGGGCTAAAAAAAAATCATAATTTATTATTTTAGAGAGTTTGTAAAAAGTAAAAAGATTCACAACTCTTGTTAAAAAAGCATGTCATTTCAAAATTACTACTACTGGTAATCAGTAGTTTTATATTTAAGTATATTTGCAATTACACATTTGATGATGAAATTAAGTACATTTAAAATATTTTAATTCAAATGTAAATTTTAATAACACACTACAGGTAAAATTTGCACATAACATAATATATAATATAAATGTGTAACTATTTTATGTTAAAAATATAACATAATTATGCTATAAATATAACATATGCTGCTTTAAAGCATGACAGAAGATTATTAAATGTACTTTAAAGTAAAACCTTTAATTATTACAAAATGCACTTTTTAAAAGTGTGCTTAAGTGTGTTAGGATTAGGCAACAGTCATGAAAGTACAATTAGCCTTTCATTTCCTTAATATTATATTATCTGCAAGTACAGGGTTTTAAGAATATACTTTCAATATTTTGAAGTACGCTACAAGAGCACATTCAGTACAATTATGCACACTTCTGTGTCACAAGAACAACTGTCCATAAAGCAGGGAAGACCATCTATATGTACACCATCACACCAATCCAGGCCTCAAATTCTCAATATTAATGTTTTTGGTTAATTGTGCAGAAGAACCTGCAATGTTTCTCATTAACAGTGTCTCTGCTGATTAAAACATTCATCTAAATCCGTTGCTAATCTGAGCAGCTTTCCTTCTCCTGTGGTTCACTCGGACACTTCAAATTAACTGTACAAAAGAAAATTTTCAGAGTAAGACATCCCTCACATAATCTACAATTCCAGCATGACACTGGATTTATTAATTAGTCCATACACAGGTCTGCAGTTTAATCACCACTGCCTTTGCCCTGATCCTATACCTGCCTGAGCAAATATTGACCGTCTTCTCAGAATGATAGTAATCAAACATCAAGTTCTCTCTAATTTGTCTGAACAGGTCCGTGAGCAAACATTCAAGCATTACACGCACTGCATGAAGTCATGGAGACCTGATCGCAAGAATAAAGCTCCCATGATGCTGGGAAGATAACGTACTGGACTAAACTGAACTCTTGATGTATCTCATTTACTTAAGGATAAGATTTCTTTCACATGGAAGAAATGAACGTAGGCCATGGAGGCCCTGCTTTAACTGACAGCTGTTAATCTGCATTACGTTGCTAAGCAAGGCCGTGTGGCAGCAGGTAGGTAAACAGTCTCATACTCCTCCCTCTTTATCGCTCTCAGGCCCCTTAACTACCCGGACACGGCCATCTCCACCCCCTTTACTCGCTTCTGCCAACCTGCTGACAGCCAGTGTTGTGCATTACAATAGATGACTGCATGACTCGTGTTGTGCACTAAATAATAAATAAAGACACCCCTATTGCACGCATAAAGGACCAGAGGGCAGATTCAGTGGAAGCAAAAAGCGTGCCTGTGTTTATGCCACACTAAGGTATGAATACATCACTAATAAGTGTGCTTGGCCTGGTTTGGTCTTGTCTTTAAACAAGGTGAGGATTATAGCGGGGATGGCAACAGTGCACTTACTCCACCACCACAATAGGCATTAGGAATTGAGCTATTCACACCAACAAGTGAACGAGAGAGTCCTTTTGCGTCCCCAAACACAAATAAACATTGGACTATTCACACCCCATGATAATCCACTACGGCCATTTATGCTGCTACCAAAATGCACATACAAATGAGTGGACTGGAAAATGAACAAAAGCCTGACCGTGAATAATCCAATAAGCCTCAAATGGTTGTTTGTGTATTTTTAAAGCAGCATGTGACACACAAAGCTAAATGTAGGAAGCGTTTGCCATAAGACTGTGAGTCGTATACATGTCATGTCATGTCTTTATCTAAAAATATATATATATATTACATTCTGCGTGTTGACTGAAATGGAATTTGTGAAAACTTTAATATAAAAAACAGAAATTTTACAATCATGATAGGATCATTTGTGCTTATGTTAAAATTTGTTACAAATTTCATTTTGCAAAAAAAAAGGAATATAATAAAAAAAAATGAACAAAAACATGATTTCATACATTTTAAGTTGTGTGTTTATATACTGTATACTTCCATTTAGAAATTTTCAGTGGAATATATTACTGTGGGAATATATTCTTCTGAAAATTTCAAAATGGAAGTGAAAATTTCCAAATGCAGGAAGTAATCGCCACGCTATTTCAGAATTACAGAATTAAAACCAAACCACAGTTCTACTCTTTTTGAATTTCTATACCACCTTGCTACATGAAATAATCTTAATATGCAGAGACGGTTTTTTTTATTTTTTTTTTATGAAATAATAATTTACAAATATTTAAATGACATGTTTTCCAGAGTAACCCTCCATCCTATTATTTAGATGTGTACACAACTTTGAATGACATTTTAGGTTAAATAATAAACATTTATTTTACTGGAAATTTTAAACTCTAGAAATGTATTTAATTAGATGACGTCCAAGAACACTGACTGCCTTTGGCTTAACCTCACATTTTGGGCTAAAAAGTTTTAGTGTGTAATATTAACGCTGCCATTCATTCAAAAATTAATAAAAAGCATCTTACCAGGAATGAATAGAAATATTGTGGACATGAGCAGAAACATAGTGACTCCAACACATTCCATTTCTGCTATATAATCTCTAGAAGCTGTGTGACAAGAAAAGGGAACTGGTGACAGTATTTGCCAGGGAAATGAGAGAAGCTAGTTGAGGCCCCTCCCACATGCCATTTGGACACATACACCTGGCCGAGCTTCCAAAACACTGCTGTTACCCTGAGGGCCAGAGACAGTCTCACCGATACACATTCACTGCAGATATACACAGCTTAAGCACTCAGTGTCAGATCACATGAGGAAAGTTCACTTGAACAGTTGCGATACACACACACTGCTACAGGTGTGAAACCAGTGCAGACTGACATTCAAGTTCCAGACAGACATGGGGTCATTCAATGCACGGACATGCAAAGTTTCACCTGAATCCATGCATGACTTAAGACACAGAACAATGTTTTCAAGAATCATCACACACAAAGTCAGAGCAAAGCTTGAGATAAATAGCCAGAACTGACCTTAAAAGTGTCATTAAAGTCCACAGCTAGTATTACTTCAAAAGGTCATTTCCAGAAATACTACCTAATCAAAATATTAATAAATGGGGTTCATAAACAACAGATTAAGAACAATGTATCAAAGGATTAATATATATAAGCACTACTATTCACAAGTTTGGAGATATTAATAGGTTAATTTGGCAAGGACATATTAAATTGATCAAAAGTGTCAATAAAGATGATGGTGTTCTTTAAAACTTTCTATTCATCAAAGTTCAAATAAAAGTATGTTTTTACAAAAACTATTAAGCTGCACAACTTTTTTCAGCATTAATACGAAATGTTTCGTTACATGAGTAATAAAAAAATTTAAGATTTGCCTTCACAGGAATAAACGGTTTTAAAATATTTTAAATGGTCATAATATTTTACAATAGTTTTAATGTAGTTTTGATCAAATAAATGCTACCTTAGTGAGCATTAGAGACTTCTTTAATAACATTTAAAGATCTTACCAACCCCAAACTTTTGAACAGTATATTCGTATATTAGAATCTTATGCAGTTTAATCTTCTTTTTATGTTGTTATATTGCATTACAATTAACAAATTGTGAACTTACATTCAAAACTTGGGTAAAATATAGTTGTTTTGCCATTCTGCTGAAGATCAGTGCAGAAAACAAAGGATCGTTCTAATATCAGAAAAGGAAAAACATTGTCAGCTTCATAGGGAAACACAGAAGCATGAATTTTTTAGTGAAAAAGTGACGTGACATACAGCCAAGTATGGTGACCCATACTTAGAATTCGTGCTCTGTATTTAACCCATCAACAGTGAACACACACTCACCGTGAACACACACCCGGAGCAGTGGGCAGCCATTTATGCTGCGGCGCCCAGGGAGCAGTTGGGGGTTCGGTGCCTTGCTCAAGGGCACCTCAGTCGTGGTATTACCGGCCCAAGACTTGAACCCACAACCTTAGGGTTAGGAGTCAAACTCTCTAACCATTAGGCCATGACTTCCCCAATTCAGCTTTGCCATCACAATATATTTTATACATATTTAATGCAAATAGACCGCCTTTACAACCCCGAAACCAGCATTACTCATGCAGAGCCACATCAGCACAACGATAATGTACACAGGGCTGCCAATGGTGTAAATGACCTTTATTCAGACTGAGAATCATCTGCTTAAAAAACAAACCCACACCCCTTTCAGCTCCTCAACCACATGATCCTCTCATCCAAGTCAGCCGTAAGGCCACACAGTGCTAAAAAGCACCCACTTTTAAGAGTCACTTCGACAAATATCTAAAGGGTTTTTTCCCCACAGTCCAGAAAGAGCTCCGAATTCCAGCTGCCTGTCACTAGCCCTTTAGTAAACTCAGAGCCGGAAGTCTTCCTCTTTGTTTTGTTTTTTTTGCTGTGTTTCTTATGCTGCTTCTTTTTCTTTTTCTTCTTAGACTTGTCCTGTAAATAGATAAAAAGATAAAAACATATTCATTATTAAGTTCAGTTTAGCGAATCCACCCTGAATAACATTTCTGTAAGTGATGCGGGTAGCATGTTCAGTCATTTCCGCCCTCATGTGGACAAAAAAACAATTCCTCTTCAATCGGCCGTCCTTTTCATCCTTTCAAACAACATTTAATACATGAAATGATACACTGCCATATTATGTTTTTTAATGTTCTTAAAAAAGGTCTATTACACACACAAAGGCTACATTTATTTGATCAAAAATACAATTAAACATTAATATTGTAAAACATTATTACAAACTGAATAGGTGTTTTTATTTTAGTATATTTTAAAATACAATTTATTCTTGTGATGGCAAAGCAGCCACTACTCCAGTCTTCAGTGTCACAAGACCCTTCAGAAATCATTCTAATATGCTGATTTGATGCTCTGGTCTGAAAACAGTTGTGCTGCTTAAATTTGTTTATTTGAGATTATTTTTTTTTATTTTTTTGATGAATAAAAAGTAAAAAAAAAAAACAGTATTTATTAGAAACATTATAAATGTATTTACTGTCACTTCTTAATTTAATTCATTATGTTAAGATTATTAGTTAATGAGTCTTTTTCTTCATGAGCTGATGAGAGTACACTGGTAGTTTGTTAAACTTTAAGAGTCTGAGATATTTTGTGGCAGACATATGATAAAAATAAAAAAAAAACCACACTACCGTATCCTTTTTAGAGCTTGACAGATAAGTGGTATTATATGATACTATGGAGTGTACAGTAGTTGTACAGAAGTAAAAAAACAACTTCAAAAACACTTTTATTGTGTGATCTATTTCTTTAATGTCTTGAAATGAGTCTTGAGTACCTTGTCTTTCTCTCCATCCAGTTCCTTCTTCTTTTTCTTGGATGACTCCTAGAGACAAAGGACATCGGGACAAATCTCTTCATGGTCACCAGCAATTCAGCTTTCATGCTAATTTCTTTTCAGCACTGGAAATGAATATTAATAAAAGCAAATCAACATTGTTTCAGTTAAGCCAGATACTTCTTTAACCGGCAGGAACAATCTATTTAATCCATGTCATTTTTTCCCTTGCAGATAAACAAACAATACCCTGCTATCAGTCTCTGACTCGGTGTCAGAGTCATCAGACGCTCACCGGGCAGAGGATCTTTTCCTCTTTTTCTTCTTTTTCACATTTTTCTTAACATCCTGAAAAGGCAGAAGAACAGAGAATATTCAGTCATTTTAGCAATGCATCCAAGTCTGAGTCTGAGGAGGAACCGGAGAAGGAATCAGAACTCGATGAGGACGAGGAGGAAGATTGACCAAACACAACAAAAGCAGAATTTGTTAGACATAACACTGATCTGACGAGCCACGGATAACAGGCCGCATGGATACCACCTTCCACCTTCCAGTATGGGACATTATTTGAAACCAATATTCCACTTTTCCATTATCAAATTCATTTTTGTTTTACAGCTGCTTTAGATATGAAAATGGAGAGCTCTCCTCCTCACCCTACTGGACTTTTTCTTCTCCTTCTTTTTCTGGAAAACACAAAGATAATTCAGGAAATTGTAGATACATTTTAAATGGAACAACAAACCATAATAATAATAATAGTAATAACAACAATAGTAATTACATATCGTGATTGCCAAATTTATTATAACTGATGTTGGATTACTGGCATTTGAGTTGAAACACATACTGGAATATTTTCAAGCAATCTTCTGCCTTTTATAAATCACTATTTATTCATCACTTTTGATATAGTACTTGGGATGAAATCCATAAAATGTAGGATAAAACCTGACTGTGCTTGTATTTTATTAATGAGATCCCAGATTTCTACATTAACCCTTACCTCTTTCTTTTCCTTGTCTATTTCTTTCTTTTCACCTCCACCAAGTACCTTCTCCCTGTTTTTCTCCAGTTCCTTCTTCCATCGCTGAGAAAAATGAGTTCAAGCACACAAGATCCAGAAAGCTGATCTGAGTCTTTTGCAAATCCACTACTGAACCTCTACCTTTGTTCATTCTGTCTTCAAAATCAACCAGGGCTCTGGAGCCTTTCTTTTTCTGTTCCAGCTGTTCTTTTACCTCCGACCTGATATACAGAACAAACAGAGACACACATAAAGAAATATGATCTTAAAAATCACATATATCCACAACTGATGCTTCGATTTTCATCATAATCATGTCTTCATACCATGATGGCCGTGGACTGCTTAGATAATGCTGAATGGTGGTGCCAAAGTTGGGAATAGGTACTCAATGTAACAACAATGCTACTACTAATAATAAATATTAATATATCTTTATTTTTAAAGGAAAAATCACATTTGTTTTTTGCTTAATTTCAACAGTAAACCTCTGTTGTGCAGCACTTTGTTTGCCAAAAATAAAAGGATTTTTCATTTAATTAGGATAAATTAAATTGTTTTATGCCTTCATCTGATTACCAGAAAAATTAAGAAGAACATTTTATATGCCCCATTATTGTTTTAAAAAGGACCCTATACAAAAAGAAAAAAGAAAAGGTTTAAAATACAGGCCTGTGGCTCTTAATTTCTTTTTATGAATTCACCATTTGTAAAATTATGTTTACTGTTCATTTTTTTAGAAATATCAATAGCATTTGTATTAAAACTATATTTACTGAAAGTAATAAAAAAAAATCGAGAATCGAATCGAATCGAGACATCTGAATCGATACCCAGCCTCTACTAAATAAACGCATACTACATATTATTATTATTTCGCTGAAATCTTTTTTTTTTTTTTATTAATTCATTACTTTTCATATGCTCCCCATAAATACCGCAGCAAACATTCTGTACAACAGGACAGTCAAGTTAAATGTGTGCTAGCCACATACATTAGCCATGCCATCTCAGCAATACTAACATTTTACAAGTTGTGCCAGCCTGCAAACATATAACACAATTTATATCAAATGTCTAATAATCTTGTTCATTTATTCTGTGAGTAGACGTGGCTAATATGTTTAGCTGTTTTGACGGGTTAGCACTGCGGCTCAAAGGCTCTTGATTATTTTCCCTTGAAGTATTAGGAACAGGCGAGTTTGGAAACTACCTTTACTTACCACTCTATTATCTCGCTTGTCCATTTCTGCAGATTTAGCCTAAAACCTATAGGCCAAAATCTATGAAATCAGCCTTTTGTTTACATGCCTCTGGTGCTTACAGACAGCAGCACGGTGTGTGTGTGTGTGTGTTCAACATGAACACTAGAGGGCACTTCCATCTCTTCCTTGGGACTTTTTAAAGTTAGAAAATCACAGTGAAGACATTTATAACGTTACAAAAGGTTTCTATTTCAAGTGAATGCAGTTCTTTTAAACTTTCTAGTTGTCAAATAATCCTGAAAAAAAAATTGTTTCCACAAACATACTGAGCAGCACAACTGCTTTCAACAGTGATAATAAGAAATGTTTCTTAAGCAGTTATTCAGCATATTAAGTAAAGTGACATACAGCCAAGTATGGTGACCCATACTCAGAATTCGTGCTCTGCATTTAACCCATCCAAAGTGCACACACACAGCAGTGAACACACACACACACACACCGTGAACACACACCCGGAGCAGCGGGCAGCCATTTATGCTGCAGCACCCGGGGAGCAGTTGGGGGTTCGGTGCCTTGCTCAAGGGCACCTCAGTCGTGGTATTACCGGCCCAAGACTCAAACCCACAACCTTAGGGTTAGGAGTCAAACTCTCTAACCATTAGGCCACAATTTCTGAAGGATCAAGTGACACTGAAGACAGGAATAATGGCTGCTGAAAATTCTCTCATCACAGAAGTCAATTTCACAAGCCAGTTTTACACACTGGAATATTTATTTTACAAAAATATGAAAACGTCAGGCAGATACAGATATAAAACAAATGCGAAAGCAGCTTTTTTCTCAATGGCAGCAAATTGGAATCTTTAGGTGGGCCAGTTTAATAAAACTCATACAGGAGCCAGAGCCTAAGACAAACATTAGCAGCAAAACCAGTCCAGAAAAAAACAAAAAGAAAAAAAATACTACCATATCTCATTCACCCTTGTTTTAAAGAAAAGAAAAAAAACTAATATGGTCATATAAGGGCACAATGACCAACACTCTCATTTCAATTTGGTTCTTGCAAAAATTGTATAATTCTCTGCACTTTACTGACAACAGTAGCTGAATGAAATGAATTTATCAACAAAGCATCTGCTTTAAATGTAAGAATGTGCTGTTTTAACAGAAAAAAACATAGCTTAAAAGAGATTAATTTTAAACTGAATTTCAGTATTTCATCATAAAAAGAAGATACATTCTACTTACTGTATGATTAACCATCATTACTGGACTAGATGAGCCAGATTATGACTAGATGAACCAGACAAGACTTTTTTTAAAAACAAAATTAATGTCACATGCACGTGATCTACAGTACATCCACATGCGATTTCATTGCTTAAAAAATATAGATGCTAAAGCAGAAGAACGCAGAATGATTTAGCAGTAGAATTACATACAGTTGAACAAAACTCTCAATCAATCAAAGCGTTGATTAAAAAAAAAAAGTTACAAATATTTTCATGTACACATTTTTCGATCCCCACATCTTACAACAAAGCTGACAACATAAAATGCCAAATAACAATAAAAAAAAATATACACCACAATTGGGTGTTTACAAAAAACATCACTCTCCACTGTCTCCAGCCAATGTGGGAAAAAAGAAAACCCTGACCAACACTTCCCACTTCTAATCAATGTGCACAGTTAAAAGATGGCTAAAATAATTACTTTTTTTAATGATTACATAAATCCATAAAACAACGAGCAACAAATAAAATTAAAAGATATACGTATTATGATTATAAAATAGAGCTACATCATAGAACATCAGAAATCATTCCACTCAGTTTACATATCTTTTTAAAGAATAAGTAGAATGAACCAAATACATTTGATGCAGTCTAAAGTGATATAACACTTGATTATCAATGAATTAAAATATAATAATTAAGCTGCTGATAAAATAACATTAAAGAGTCATATTATAAAGGTAATAATAGATTTTCATTACACAGTGTCTGTGCAGCAGCTAAACAGAATGAAAACATTGTGCACATTGATTAGAATATGTATTCATGGTGGATGATTTAGCATATTACATTATTGTGTTTTAATGGATAGAAATTTCCAGCTTTATGATTTTTAAATTCAAAGTATTCTCTGTCTGGAGTACATTATAAATTATTTAAGTCATAATGGGAAAACATGTAAAAATGGTCAAATATAATACAAATAAAATGCAATAAAAAGAAACCAAAATATAATAATAGAATATTTAAAAAGACACTTT
The DNA here is from genome assembly GCF_018340385.1 of Cyprinus carpio. Classification (NCBI taxonomy): domain Eukaryota; kingdom Metazoa; phylum Chordata; class Actinopteri; order Cypriniformes; family Cyprinidae; genus Cyprinus; species Cyprinus carpio. Next base: position 14,128,602 of record NC_056615.1, on the reverse strand, counting down.
TATTGTTACTGTCCTCTTGGGAACAAGCTTGCCGAATTGATTACAGTTGTTCAAGTCTACAGTGACACGAGGCATAGCACCATTAGTTCATCACTGTTTAATCACAAATTTGAGTATTACATTGACAGAATGCCTTCTGAAGCATTACAGCCAATTAAAAAAATAGACGAAATGTCAATAAATAAGAACAAAATGTAGGGAGCAAAACATTATGTACCAATGTCCAGCAATTTCAAGCAGTCTCAAACTTAATTTGCTTAAAACTTTCAAATAGATTTTGAAAATGACTAACTAAAGCAAATTATTTCAAACAACAAAAAAAGAAATCAACAACAGATTCACTTAAAAAAAATCAAATCAAATAAAATAAATCATGGGGAAAAGCTCTGAGATGGACGAATATCAAAGGTGCTATTTTTTTTCAGCATGACATCACGCCAAAAATTCTAACAAGAATGGGTCGTACATTGGAAAGCCTAACATTTAATACATTTATAATGTTAAAACACTATGAATTATTCACCAGACTAACCAAGCTCAAAAAACGGATTAGTTCTATACAAGACCCATTAGCATAAAGGCATACAGTTACATCGGTTTACATTATTTGATATCTAATGCCCTCTGAAATCACCAGATCTAATCACAGACGTATCTAGAGGAGGGTAAAGCTGTGCCAGCGTAACGTCAGCTCAGTGGAGATTTTAAAAATGGTGGCGTTATACACCAATCATTTGTTAGATTGATGCACTGAGACACTGATCATAGAATATTTGTGAAATCAAACATGTTAACAGTACAAAAGTTGCCGCACGACAGTGAACTAATACATAAAATATAATATTAATATTATTAATAATAATATTATATAAATAAAAAATAATAATAAATGCTGAAATGACCAACTTTATGTTTCATTACCTGTTCAGATTTATGGAAATGCAAGTGAACCATATAAATAACCCAATACTATTGTATCCGGAAAGCATTGAGACCCTAATCGATAAGGATTACTGTAAGATTAATGATTAAACTAAAACCTGAACCCTTGTTGAATCTAAAACTAGTCATAAATAGACCTGAGCATGGAATGCGACAGAATGAGTTTACCGATCCTGAGAGAATGAATCACGCATCAGTGCTTAAAGGGATAGTTCACCCAAAAATGAACATTCTTTCATCATTTTCTCACCTTCATGTCGTTCCAAACCTGCATGACTTGACTTCTGCGGAACACAAAAAGATATTGAGAAAAGTCTCAGTGTTTGTTTTTGCCCGTACAATGCAAGTCATGGTAACCAAACCTGGTTGGCTGCCAACATTCCTCAAAATATCTCCGTTTGTGTTCCACAAGAAGGTTTGGAGCAACATGAGGGTGAGTAAAGTGAACTATTCCTTTAACTGTGTGAATGTTTTGTAGTACTACAGTGCCTGCCTATAGCTCCTCATCAAACAGCTTCAGCTGGAATCACCAGGCTAAATGCTAAATTCTGAAGCAGCGTCCTTCCTTCCCGCCACTTGTTCGTCACACGCTAAACATGAAGGCACTGAAAGCAACCCATCTAGCGGACTTGGTGCACTTTTTGTGATGATCTATCCAGACAATTAAGTGAAACTGGAAATGGAAGGATGTAGCATTGCGTATAAAGAAAAGAACCTGGACTTAATCAATGAATTCTACATGGGATTATACATTACTCTCCGAGCCTGGAACGAATCTCGCTACCTGACCTTGAACTTAACACTCGCCATCTCTATAGCTACTTTTACTAGACTTTCATAACTATGCGCTAACGCTTCCATACATGTATTTCTGTTATCCATCTCAGCTTGTTTCTGCTCTAAATCAAGCCTAAATTCAACATGCAACCCGGCGTGGGTCATCCTTCAACTACGTCGCGGCACTAAATCCCTGACCACAGGGTGCAGACTGTTTGGTATACGTATCAACGAGTTTTCTACAACAACCTACACCTTCAAGTTCACTAAAATTAAGACATAACATGCCAAAAACAAAATGTCAACAATCAACACTGACATAATAAAATAAGTGAACAGGATGTGGAATTCATATTGAAGAAAAAAAATACAAGTATATTATAATGTCAAGGAACTATGGTGTTAAATAGTGCTTCAAAGCGTTTGGTAGCTCTGTCCTGGACGATTCAAATGACACCAGGATGCTTGTGACGAAATGCCATATTAAATAGAGCACTAGAGTGTCTGTGGTTATGCAGTCATTAAAAAAGTCACACGAGGAGATGTGTCCACACTCTCCTGCTTGAACTGCGAAGTAACAATGTGATGGGAAAACAATACAAAAAAAATCCTCCTGGCCTGTGACTCAGAGGACTTTGGAAGTGTGAGCTCCAAAAAAAATAAAAAAAAGTAATTAGCGATTGTATCTTAAGGTGTAATATAAGAGGTTCCGCTCAACGGGCCTGAATTTGCAGTAGTTGTGGTTCTACATTTGCTTAATCCAAGTGAGACGGACACGGTCCCACGTAAGACCTTGCTGTTTTATGGCAGTGATGTGCAGCTAAGACTCAATTTAGACCTTTGCATTGCATTTATGCATACAGACGGACGATCCCTGGCAGTGTCATGATGCGGCTTCAGATTCGAGAAGCACATTTTCCTCTGAGCAGACAAACTTCCTTTGAGGAAGGTGGGTGGGAGACGAGAGCAGCTTCTGATATTGTTAAACACATAATTCCAGGCAGCATGTTGTTGATCCATATTAGCTGGCAGTAGTGAGGGCAAAGACAAAACACGATCGACCAATAGTTGCGGTGATGTTTTTAAAAGCAGCATGTAATGTTATGCTATGAAAGACTGGTTCATAGGGGGTCTTTGTCTAGAGTGGGAAGCCACGTCTTTTCAAGCAGCTCTCTCCTCCAGGGAGGGCTTTTTGCTGGGGAAGGGCTGGGCGTACAGACTCTTGCTGGTGCTGTCGAGACTCTGGAAGTACGGGTGAGACAGTGCATCATAAGCTGATATCCTTCTGGAGGGGTTAAATGACAGGAAACGCTGTGCAGGGAGGAAACAAGAAGAGAAAACAATAAGTAAACAGTCTATGGTACTTTTATATAAAAGTCATGTGCTATTTGTGTCTCTTATATAAAATGACTTTTTTATAACAACACACAGACACACACACTCTATATACTGTTATAAAAAAGTAATTTACTGTATATACTGTATAAGTCAATTCTGTTACCATTTTAAGGAATAACTGCATTTAGTTGAAGATAACACAATTAAATATATTAAACTGGAAAAGTATTGATTTCATAGAATGACATTTTACAATAAGTGTCAAGATATTTAAAATGATGATATCTGCTACTTACAAGTAAAAGTGATTTGCCCAGCTCATCCATGTCAGGCACCAGGTCCTCTATTGGCTGGGGAGGGCGAGGGGAAAAGGCACTCTGTGGCAAGCCCACCTCCTGTGGCCAGTCCTCTGGAGAAGGGACCCCCACCACACTGCAATATCATAATCAAAACAATCAGTTATTGCAATTTTAATTACGTCTCAATACAGTCTTATTAAACACAATTCTAGCAATTTATTGTAGTACTTACTCAAAAATCTTGCCTAACTGGTCAACATCAGAGTTCCCACGGAAAAGAGGTCTGAAGAAAGAGAAAGATTGCAATTAAATGCAAGATTCATTTTACAGCAATAATTAGACTTGAAAGGAAGTTTTGCATTCATAATACAAAAAAACTATAAACAAAAATAAATTAATAAAACTAAATTAAACAAATACTGAAATTAATAAATTAAACTAAAATAATCTTGAATAAGTATAAAATGAAATGAATAAATAAATGAAAATACATAAAGATAAACCAAAACAGACTAAAATAAACTAATTAAATAAATAAAACTAACATAATCTTGAATAATTTTTTTCAATCAATCAATAGACTGAAATAAAATAAAACAAAGCTAAAATAATCTTGAGTAAATTAATAAATAAAAATAAAATAACATTGAATCAATCCAACTGAAATGAATCAATAAACTAAAAATGAAATGAATAAATAAAACTAAAATTAATAATCCTGAATACATAAGTGAAATTAATGAATATACTAAAATTAATAAATATAATAAATCTTACAACTTAAATTATAAGTAAATAGCTTCACATCATATGCAAGACTGCAGGGACAGTCATAAAACAAAGGTTACGTGTATAGATGTACGCTCTTAATTCTGTAATAATCATGAACAGTCTCCTGCCTGTCTTCTAGAAGTGAAAAGAAAATCCTTATAGGTTTCACTGTACAAATAAGGCCCTAAAGCCACATAACAGACATTGGTCCACTGTATGTGTGTTGTTTCCTGGCCAGCCTGAGGCTGAGAAGATCTGAGGGCTTTTTCAGCACATGCTGGAGTCCACCCGCCTGCACCGCTGCTGGTGCCTGTGGCTTCAGGCCAGTCAGGACACCCGTGGGCGGGCATGCTTCCCTTGGCATGCACACAAATTCCAGGAGCCACAAGCCCAGGCCTCAGACTCCAAAACACACCACAGAGTAAAAGAGAGCAAAAAAAGCTATTTATCCCTGCCGTCTGCTTTCGCTCTCCACATACCTCTATGTGAGAGAGCAAAAATGACAGAACAGAAGCACAGAAATACATATATATGTGATTTATGAGCTAAAATAAGCTCACTATCAAAGCGTTAGGTCTTTGACTAAGCAGCAAAAACCACATTTGTAATTCCCCCCGCTGCCACCAGATGTTGCCCAACAGCAAGACAAGCTCAACCGCTCTTTCTTCACAACCACATGGAGCTTCAACTTGATCTCAACTGTAATCAGACAAAGAGCCAGAACCAGAAGTGAGCACGTGCACGTTTACTTGCGCCTCCGTGGTGTTCAAAACACCCTCAAGACTAATTTAGTTAGTGAGAAAAAGAGAGACAAACGTCTGCATAATTTTCAGAATGAAGAATGTGACTTCCACTATTCAACTTACAGCTACTATACAGAGGCGTCTTTGTACGGCTAAGATGCTGAACATTCTTTACAGGTGAGACGGACGCCTCAGATGCTCCTGATCCCTTACACTTTGAACCCGCTTGTTAAAAAGAAAATTGCCATTATCATGCCTTTCACATGCTGCATCAACTGCGGAAGCCCTTAAAGGCAAAGTCAGTCCCGAGCAGTTAAATCAGACAAAAGCTGTTCTATTTTCTAACAGCGAGTGGGGAGGAAAGATCTCACCTAAAGCGGTGTCATGCCAAAACAAGTATGGCTGAAAATCTCTAAAGCACATTCTGCCTTCCCTTGGGCAACTTTTTAGTCTGAATGAATTAGTGGCTTTTTGCACAAGGCAGACATTATGCCGGGGCAGAGGCTTCCTGAGTGAGTGGGCACAGGCAGGCACACACCAGGCCAGTACACGCAGTTGAGTCACGCTCCAAGTGCCAGTGTCTCTATCCACATTCCACCCGCTCGACCTCTGGAATGCATCGGTGTATCTGAATCGGTAAACGCTGGCTCACCGGAAAAGGTTTGAGTCAATGACCACGATACAGAAAAGGAAAACATTAGTTTATAACACACGTGCAAGATTCTTGGAAAAGCACTCTTTGTGTTTGTGTTGGTTTCATGTGGTTCAGGAAAAACTTTTAAGGAGAAATAGCGAGTAAATGTAACCAGCAATTCACAAATATTAAGCATTAACTGGTTATGTCACCATATTACTGTTAACAACCTGAACTAATAAGACTTAAAACATTTATAAATAATAATAATCAAAGTTTATGCCAAATTACTTAATACAAAATACTTAGAGATAGTTCACCGAAAAACTAAATTACCCCAGGATTTACTTATGCTACGCCTACGTCATCCGCTGCAACACCACTCTGTCTTGAATGTGCGTAAGACTGTTAGTGAAAACTAGAGATTAAGGTTTCTAAAGTTTTAAATATGGATATTTTTCTTACACAAATGCATTACTTCACTTCAGAAGGCCTTTATTAACCCCCTGGAGCTGCGGAGCACTTTTTATGATGGATGGATGCACTTTTTTGGTCTTAAAAATGTCAGCTCCCATTCACTGCCATTATACAGCTTGGAAGAGCCAGGACATTTTTTAAAGTAACTCATATTGTGTTCATCTGAAAAAAGAAAGTCATATACACCTAGGATGGCTTGAGGGTGAGTAAATAATGGGCTAATTTTTGGGTTAACTTTCCCTTTAATGAGAACTCCAGCTTTGACTTTATGATACATAAATATACATATTTGAGCTATTAAATTATGTTAAGAATCATATTCACTGTTATTTTGGTCAATACTGAGATTTTCTATCACAATGAATTTAGGAAACATGATGAATTTATTAAAAGTTTTTATTTATGTCTTTTTATTAATGGATTTTCTGGAACTTTATTTATAACCAAACTGAAAAACAAATAAAAAATAAATGTTAAAAACAGATAATTTTTCTTATTGTTTTTTTATATATTTTAAGCAGTACCTCTACTTTTTTGTGAAAGCAGCTTTAGGTTGTGAAAACAAGGACCTGAAAGCCGTCGCGCGTTGACTCTTCACGCAATATGCACAACATTGGTAAAAGCGGAATGTCAAAAGCACTTTATGTCATTCAGAAACACACTGACTGATAACTACATCCTCCAAGAGATACAGATACAGACTTGCATAAAGTATGTCTAAACTTTGTGCATTGTGAGCATCAGACAAGTAATGATCCTTTATAAAACCCTCAACAAAACAACTGAGGTAAAACGTGTCAAAGGCCCACATTACACAACCCTCTCCAGGAAAACGCTGTTCCTTCAACAGTTAAACTTCCATCTTAAACAAAGCCATACAATATGTTGCTGGCTGAGGTGCTCTACATCTTTATAACTCTCAGGTGAATCGAAAACCTCCATTACTGGAGTTGGCGCGTACAGCGCGGTGCACTTCTCAGACATCAGAGGAGAAACCTGGTCCCAGGTGCCCTTTAATCTGCAACAGGTGGCCTTTTAAAAAGCATTCTTAATCACCTGCAGGAGGAGAAAAGGTGTGCTAGTAGCAGCAATAAAAGCCCCCTTTAGCCTTCCGTTAATTCAACATCATCAACAGGGAGGAATGGAATGTGTCAACAAAGCATATACACATGAGCTTTTTCACACACAACTCTTTTGGAACCAGTGCCTTTCTGGCACTTAAGACGCTTAGGATAGGTGACCGGTTTAATAAAAGAAACTGCTTCCTGGGCATCATCAGTATTCTCACTGAAAATAAGAAATGAGTTCTTTGTAGAAATCTTGTGTGGAGCAAATGTAATGAACCTTAAGTTTACTCTTTTTAGAACCTTAAAGAAATAGAATAATTTTAATGCACTACAAAGTTGGAGAAGTAAAAGCCACAAAGAAAGAACTGTTGAACCGTTAAATCCTGCTGTCACTGCATTGAGCAGCTTTAATAAATGTGTCAGTGCTGAGTTAAGCAGTTGGAAAGATTCGTTAAACCACACACAGATGAACGGATCAGGTCTGTAGTGCCTGTCACAACCACAGTGACAGGTTTTTTTTTTTTTATGTCCGTTTTAACCTCAGCCTCCTGCAAAAATCTGGTCAGATACAGTATGGACCCAAATAATAAATGTCTTCTAAATTTCATTTTATCTCCTCGCATTTCTGTTTTTTCTTTTCTTTTTTGTGTTATACCATACACATACAACCATAAAATACTATATAAAAATATAGTGATATAGTTTCTTAAAACTAATTCCATAAAAATCATTAATAAAAAATCAGAACTCTTGTTGCTCCCTCAGTTAGCTGAGCATCACCCATCAGAATCCTCTATTTTACTTTGTTTTACCGTAAGTTACACAGTGATACTGAGCAAACTTACCGCCGTCTGAACATCTCAGCAAAGATGCAGCCGACACTCCACAGATCCACAGGAGTAGCATAGCTGGACTGAAGCAGCACCTCAGGAGCACGATACCATAACGTCACCACCTGCACACACACACACAAATAGTTATTAGAAAAAATAGCACACCAGATATCCTCATTTGCATGGTCTTACTAGCCATTATTGATGTAAACAAGACACTCGTCTTCATATTCAGTGACTATTCTTTTAGGCATTGTTTTGCATAATTAATTGGAATCACATCAGAATGACGCTGGCAATGTCCACACATGAACGCTTGTTCAGTCTATATATTCTATCTCTACTTCTAAACCGACCTCATTGACCAAACAAATACATTATACAGGCTCAAGGAGCCCAGGAAGACTCAGTATGCAGGATACTGCTGTTAACAGCTACAGTAGGGAGAGCCTCCAGACAAAACTCAGTGACCCTGCTCCAGGGTGGACGGCTTCCAGGTGCTTTCCCTCCTCAGTGCTCTCTCACTCTCCTCCCAGTAGGCTCTGGGCCCAGAAACCCCCAGGCTTATCAGCCAAATCAGTCAGGCTCGTGTTTGTAAGCAAAGCCTGGAGTGTATATCAGTGACTCGTATCCTAAAACGTGCAGTGCTCTAGGGTACGCCACAGGAACTGAAGGAAAAGGGTCATCCTTATGGCAAAACAGAATCAAACTGACATGAACTCTGTTTATTTCTTGGGTTATAAATATAAGACACATCTAAAACTGGTTCAATTCAATTTAGTTCAGATCAAAATCAGATACATCTATACTTATCTTACCATATACAGTAAAAAACTAAATGTTTAACATCATATGTAACTTTCCCGTAAAATACTGTCAATTGTATGGATTTTTTAAGTAAAAATTTACTGTTTTTGAACAGCTAAAATAACTGGAATCAGATGATACCAGAAACCTTGCATATTTAATTTTAAGAAAAGAAAAAAATACGGTACTTAATAAAATATACCGTATAATACACAGGCACCAATATGCCATCCTGTAATAACTGAAACATTGTCACCGGCTTTTTTATGGTGCATTTCTTGCAACCACTGCTGTCATTATTTTACTGTAAATTTAACTAGATTTTTTTTTTCAGTGTATAATCAATATAAATTTATTAAACCTAATCCTGAATTAAAATGTTCTTTCAATATAACATCTTAGGGTCTTTAAGCTAATGTCAAAATGCCCAACTACAAACACAACAGTGAATCAGTTCTAGACAATTACTACCTAGTCAGCTTGAATTGAATGCAAATCATTCTGATTCAGTATGTAAATCATTCTAATTCTAAAATCCAATGACTCATTCATGTTATAATGGTTGCGGTGCAAAATATGTGCACGTTTTTCGTATGTATAACAGACTATATTTAGTGAGGGGACCACATGTGATGTGTTGACGCGTTTTCGTTTAAGTCTTCCTGGTTTAGTGGAAATGGGGAGGAAGTTGAAGGTGAAATAAAAGGATGAAGCATTTTGGCCTCTTTGTTGCCATGTGACCACAGCAAAAGTACATAACATATTCTAAAATTGAATCTTCTGGGGAATTTCACTTCATTAGGAAAGTGGTTTTGTATTTAAAAGATTATAGAAGCCCCAGATCAGACACATATTGACTTAAACCAGTTGACTCAGACTCAAATTTGTTTACTAGTGAGCATAAAAAACCCACTATGATAAGGACAGTATAAAGTTTATATTGGCTCACTTAAATGCCTCCTACAACATTAAACTCTAAAGACTTCTAAAAGCCCATTCTGACTGAGTCAAACAAGAACAACCATTTCAGAAGACAAGTCTGCAAGCCCAACCTGACTCTATCATCTTCAATCCAAATATTCTGGCCCAGCTGAGCTTGTTAACTGCAATGAAACAAACTCTAAGCTGCTGTCTTATCAAAATGTGCACTACCAAAAAAAAAAAAAAAAAAAAGAGGGTATGCTGCTTGACTTCTAGGAAGAACCACATACAGCCACTAACTGATGCTCAAGCTGAAGTGTATCCGTTTGTATGACAGTGTTAATAAAAGTCCACACCGCAAGCATACACACGCTCTTTGCTGGCGCACACAGCATCTCACTAGCTAGCTGCAGCTCAGCGAAACTTAAGGTACACTGCAGTGATTAAACACTGTAAACCCTCGAAAGTACAAGATAGCACTTCAGAATTATTGTAGCAAGGCACATGATAAAACGCAACACATTCTTAAAATGTCAGAATGCATGCAAGAGCCTTGGTTTTCTTCAGTGTTTCTCTCATTGGTGACACTCGAAGATGGCAACAGCCTGTGACATTTACCCACAGAGTTCCTCTGTCAATTTGGCACATGCCACAGTCTGCACCAATAGTAGCACACACGACAGTGTACTCACATCACCTCAGCTCACGTCAAACACAGAACGTATGTCAGAGCGGCTGTATCCTATGACTTCAAAGCATATGCATGTAGCTTCTGACGTAAATTAACAACGATTCGCAGAAAAAGAACCGCTTCATCGTCATATTACCATTAATTAACCAAAAGGGCAGAGAGACTACTGTACACGTAAGATGTAGCAAATTGAAAGCAAAGCAAGTTATGTAAGGCTTGGAAGATTTAATCTGAGATTAACTCATTTCATCCTGCGGGTAACTAAATTAAAGAGTTCTACCAATCTATTATTAGTATTTTTAGGTGCCTAAAGATGTTGCATACAATAGACAACTTTTTGGAAGAGCTTACCAAATTTTAATTCTTAAAACCTGCATGACTAATGTAGAGTAGCCTATGTTCATATGAAAGATTATGCAAATAATTCTAACAGACATTATACATTCAAAAACAGCTAGGAGAATGTAGAAATTATGTAAAATAAATAAATTAATAAAAAAAATAAAAAAATATTTTTAGCATACTACCATTAAAAATTTTAGGTCAGTAAGATTTTTTATGAATATTTTTTTTCAACAGGGACACATTGATCAAATGTGGCAGAAAAAAAAAAACATAAATAATGTTACAAAAGATTTCTATTTAAAAAGAAAATGCTGTTGTTTTGAATTTTCTATCAAAGAATCATGAAAAGAATGTAACAGGGTTTCCACAAAAATATTAAGCAGCGGAACTAGAAATATGAAATGTTTCTTGGTACAAATCTGAATGACTTTTGAAGGACTTGTGACACTGGAGACTGGAGTAATGGCTGCTGAAAAGTCAGCTTTGCTATCGCAGGAATAAACTAATTTAAAATGTATTCAAATAGAAAAGTTGCAATAGTATTTACAATATTACTGTTTTTACTATGTTTTGAACAAATAAATGCATTGAGCACAAGAGACTTATCGTCTAATCTTACCATCCCCAAACTCCAACGGCCTCGTCCATGAATACTTGAAAAAATCTGGGTATTAAAAGGTTAACATTTCATCTTTGGATATGGTTTGCTTTTTATTTGATCGCATATAATAGTTGCTTTGAAAAGAATGTCCTTTCAGTGAAAAGATTCCATTTAAAGTTTCTCTCGCTCCTCCTCTCTGAATTTCTAACCGTGCTAGTGGTTGTGCGACAGGGTAGCCTACAGAGGTTTTTCTGAAACCGGCCGCTAATAAAAGGGTCAGATAAAGCAGCTCTGGCTGACTCCAGATTAAAAGAGAGCATTCTGTGCATTCCTATCTGGTGAGACAGTGTGGGCCCTCTCAGCCTGAGGGAAACCAAGAAACTCTTCTCAGCGCTACTGACCAAGCATATCCACAACAGCCCAGCGGCTCAACTCTTGCACTGGGCCACCCTGCACTCCTCCAGCTCATGCACTCTAGCTCCCCATTACCCAAACCCCTCCTTTGATTTACCCCAATAGGTTTAAAACAATAGGCACAATGCGATTCAGAATGAGCCTGGCTGATGGAGTTGGCTAGGAGCCTCTGTTTACATTGTCTCTCTCAAAGGAAGCGAAGGATGAAAGGCCCCTTCAACACAAGACGTTCATCCGCATTCTTTCAGGCCGCCCCCGGACACTTTTAAAGGGGCAAGTCCACCAACTTGGCACAGCACAATGCCGCTTGCTAAAAATGAGCCTCCATGATGACCCATTATTCAGCTGGTAATAGATCAGGGAGTGATATCATTAGCTAGCTCCTGAAAGCTCTCTGCACACTAACGATGTGTAAAACTACATATTTTTTTAAAACCGACTAATTGGTCAATTGCATAAGTGACTAGTCAACTAATCTGACTTACTTGTACAATTATGCATTTCTTAAGGGCACATTTACATAAGATGTTTAAAAAAAGCTAGGCGGAGCTCAGTGGAATGGAACAGAATTTTATTTATTTATAAAAATCTATTAAAAAATAGAAGTTAAAGTTAAAATAAGATTAAGATTCAGTTAAAATGTAACTAAAATCAATACAAGTAAAAGTATTTCTTATTTTGATGAGCCGTATGGTGCAGAAAGTTTTCCGTAATAAAATATTTTAATTATACACTAACAGTTAGACTGAATATACAGGCCATTTTTGTGTCTGCTGTGCTTGCACATTGCAGTCGTACTGAACAAGCCTCCCTCCAGCCATGTTTTGTCTTGGGACGAGCCATTCTTTGCCTCCCAGTCAAACGGGCTGTAAACACTATTATTGTGAAGCCTGAGGGTTTTCCCCTAAAAATCAGTTTAAAAATGGCAACAATACTACCAGGTTTGGAGATTGGAGAAAGATATATGAAGGCCCAAGCAAGCAGCATGCATAAACTGTACACAGTAAAGAAAAAAACCTCCACAACTGTTGCCAAAGTATGCAGAGCTTACAGGAATGCTGTATGGGGCCCTCTCTGAGCGAACAAAGAAAGCACAGTCAGACTCCTTTTCCCCAGCGCTACCACATCCGCACATCATTAGTTGGAAAATTCCTGATATATGCTGTAATTTTTTTTTTCTGGTACAGGCAAGGCTTTAATACCCAGATGCCATTGGATCCTGCAATGTACCCCCAAATCAGTCTTCTTTCCCCGGTTGGCCTGCATCCATCGGCCCATCAACAAATAGTACTGACAAGGTCCCAGAGCAAGGGTTCAGCGCTCTCTGTGGACCACTAGCAAAAGAGGTCACACAGGAAATACCAAATAAGACTCTCCCTGTGCACTGTGCTGCGCCACTCTTTGTGTGTCTGTTGGTGTTTGGAACCCCCCTGCTTTTTCCGCTTGATTTTTTTCTCTTCCTTTCTCCTTTTTGGAATACCGAGGGAGATATCTAAACATTCCCAGAGTGTGCGGCACGTGCTCTCCTGCGTGCCATGTTTTCCTTTTTCCAGACAAGCCGCTGCCTCTGAGTCTGTCCAAAGCAGAAGCATATTGTCTGGCAACGAACAAGCCGCTGCGCTCAGCTCAAACCAAGACCGGTCTAAAAGAAAATCTGGCCAGATTCATCTGAACCTAAACAATTTTTCATAATTAAGATTTATGTTTTGGACAGAATGTCTTGCTAAGAAACACAACTATTTGGAAAACTCAGCATACCAACCCCCCTGTGCATTTCAAAACTTGTTTCAACGGCAAACGCCCGTAGCTTGTTTCAGCCTGGCTAAATTTTTTGCTAAACCTAAGTGTCACGGTCACACAAAAGGTTTTATATGAACAAAACTCAAGAGGAAGCACTAAAGCGCATGTGTCTGTTTATCTCCTCAAAAGTGTGACCTCTTTTGAAGCGTAAGAGTGGGACAGGGGGTCCTGCCAAGCAATGATGAGAATGTGATCTTGTTCCAGACTTGTATAATTTACTTTCTTCTGTGGAACACAAAAGACGATATTTCGAATAATTTGTTCATAAATTGAAATTCAATGCAGTCCACTTGTTATTTTGGACCCCATTGACTTTCATGGTATGGACAACAACAGCTGAAACACTCTTCATATTAACTTTTGTGTTCCGTAGAAGAATGTCATATATTGTTTGGAGAAACATGCAGGTAAGTAAATGACAGAATTTTTCTTTTTAGATGAAGTATCCTCTAAGAAATATTTGATTAGAGTATCACTAGCTTTATGTTGTCATGACATGCAACAAACATTCCAAACACAAAGCTAAAATAGAACGTACTCTGTTTAAACATGTTTGAACTATTAAGTTTCTGTCAGACTTCCTTTAGCAAGTTTAATCTCTGTATCAAATTCAGTTAAGAAGGGATGATCTGATTGGATACTGTTGGTTTGCACTGGACAGTTAAAGGAATACTCCACCCCAAAATGAAAATTTTGTCAATAATCACTTACCCCCATGTCGTTCCAAACCCATAAAAGCTTCTTCGTAAAGATATTTTGAAAAAAAAATTGGGGCTTGAGACTGTCCCATTGACTGCCAAGTAAAATACACTGTCAAGGTCCAAAAAAGTATGAAAGACATCGTCAGAATAGTCCATCTGCCATCAGTGGTTCAACCGTAACATTATGAATTGACAAGAATACTATTTGTATGCGAAGAAAACAAAAATAACGACTTTATTCAACATTTTGTCTCCTCTGTGTCTCTCCGCATCACCGTAGCGCCATTTTGGAGAACATTGCAGAATGCAAGCAGCGTACGTCTTCCCTGTCAGGATGCACTGTTTTCGTTCAAATCAAAGCATAAATACACATAGAAAACGTATCCTTGTGTCGCGGCTGACACAGAATAGCGTACGCAGTTTGTGGCGGATATTTTTCAAAATGGCACTATGGTAATACGGAGAGATGCTTTTCATACTTTCTTGAACCTTGACAGTGTTACTTACTTGGCAGTCTATGGGACAGTCACAAGCCTCCCGGTTTTCATCCAAAATATCTTAAATTGTGTTCCGAAGATGAACAAAGCTTTTACGGGTTTGGAAACGACATGGGGGTAAGTGATTAATGACAAAATTGTCATTTTGGGTGGAGTAACCCTTTAAGCTGAGCTCAAAATGGAAATACCATTAAGCATATTCATTTCGTTAAAAGGCTTGAATAATTTCTGCTGTTGAACAATGAGTCATTTCCCCTGCCCACACGTGTATTGAAACAACTACAGCCTCATTTAGGAATGCCAAGCTTCACTTTCGATCAGAGAAGGGACTTTTAAACACAACAGGTTGTCTGTGCGTCTCTTCCTATTCATGCTCACATCACAATGATTATCGTCTGCAACAGCCTGCTACCAGGAGAGATTAGAAGAGGCGTGAGTCTCTGACTGCAAATCTGACCAGACGTGCTTAATGAGAGGACAGATGGAGTGGACCGTTAATTGCATTATCAGTTTGTTGGACTGTGGCCCTACTTGTCAAGCTGTTTAGACAGCCAAAAATGCTCATTCATCTGCCAGAATACGTAGCTACTATCCATGATTGTATGACTAGTCAAGTTGTGTAAATTGATCAAAAAAAGTTGAACAAGAGATCAAAAATGATACTAAAGTTCCTTAAGCAAACAAAACTTGCTTAAAGACAGACATCATCGAAAAAAAATAACTGTTCAGTGTGTCAGATTTTGATTCAGTAGCCACTTTTCAGTGAGTTTATTCACTAAAAATCATTTGTTTATACATCAGACCACACGGTTCGTGTGATATAAGCAGTCAGAAGAATTAAAAATTATAAGTCATGAATTTGTACACCTTTGAGAGAGATTGTTTAATTCAAACTGATTACCCTTGAGTTTGAGAGTCTTTTAAATGATTCTCAATTATTAGTGAATCAGACTACAGTGGTTGCACTATGTATTTTTGAAATCACTAAACCCAGCTCACAAAAGCTATTTGTTCCTTAAATTAAAGTTATATGAATCCTTCTGTAAACTGAAGCCTCCAAACCATTAGATGTCAAATGACACAATCTGCTTCAGATTTGAACATATCCGTCATCCACGGTTGTTCAGTGAAACTCAATCAGCATTAAATTGTGGTATTGTTTGTGTTAGAGGACGAGAGTCCAGCAAGCTGTGGTCGCTAGGTGATACAAACATACGGGATTCATTCTACCATGAGAGGGGAAGGAAGTGACAGGGCCCACAGGACTCCCACAGCACAGACTGTTATGAAGTTTGTGGTATGCAGAAAAACGGTTGCAGGAAAAGAGGGATTCTTTTTTATCTCAGCACAATTTGAGTCGCGACAGCCACTTGTACAGAAAATCTACACAAAACAAACCAAAAGACTTGCAGGATTCTCATGTGCTTTTGGATCACTTCTGCAGATGGCATCTATTTCGGAAAGCCCTATAAATATGTTTAATAAGATGATAAAAGGACCAGACAGACCCATTCACTTTGTTTAATGCAAAAATGTTTGGAGGTCTTGCAGAAGGAGCATAGTAATAGATTAATCTATGCTTACTTAACACTTAAATGATGTAAAAATTGCACAACAATCAGTCGGATAAATGATCTGAGGCATTTGCCTGCTGTTCCCTAAATCCAATTTCATGAGCAATGCGGTGCACATGATGTTTGCTTGAGCAGGATCCTAATCGCTTTCATGGGACAATCCCAGCTGCCTCCATTTCTACAATAACCCATTTGATATAAAGGAAGAGTCCGCAATTGATTTCAACACCATACAGTATGCTAGATTACAGTTTGCATGCTTCGTAGTGTCAACCGCAGCTTCTCACTGTACATGGGCTGAGATACAAGCAACCTATTAGCTCACCGGACATGCCTGTACCTACATTTTTGCAAGACTCCAAAAACATACCTACACATACAATTTACTGCAGTTTCCAATGGAAATGGATGGACAATTTTATTCCTTCAAACATTATGATTACAGGGCAGATTATCAATTGATAAAGACTATTTTCACATTGGTTACACCTCAAAACACTATTTCACATTAACGTATAACACTATCTTAGTCCATAATTTGTACGTTTAAATGTTTTGCATCACATAGCCAGCTTTATATGCATGGTTTTTCTGGCATAGTAATCTTGTTCAAATGGCATGGATGCTTCAGCAAATGTGTTTTTAATCTAATGGTATCTGTTGTTAGCATTATCAGTTTAGGATAGGGTTTAGTGTAGGTCATACATTAATTTCAAACACAGTAGAGAATTAACCTTTTATCTCCACTCACAGTTTAATTTTCAAACAGCATCCACTGTAACTAAACTTTGCAGGATTCACGTTCATCTGTTTCAGATAAAACTGAAAACTGAATTTAATGCCACACCCTGGAGATTTCACTCTGGAAAAAAAAAAAAAGTAGAAAAAAAAAAAAAAAGTGTCGCAGAAAATGTGCAAGAATCAAAATTTTTCCAATGAACTTGGTTTGGAAAAAAAAATTCATCTAATTCACCCAAAAAGGCAAACAGGAAAAAAGTTGCTGTTTTGTGTGCATGCTTTAGGCTGTCAATCAGAATTGGACAAAAGCCACCAAGAGAACCAGAGTCATTCTAAAGATCAACAATGCTATGGACCCATGAGATTTGTATGGTCAGGCTAATCTCCATCTCTCTGTGCACCCGATGGGTGGTCCATCCAGCCCTCGGTCGCTCGGTTTTTCTCATCTACAAGGCGGGAGCAGAGTGAGAAACCAGTACAGCTGAGTTTTGTAGTCCCTATTAACATCTTTAACAACAATGATGAAAAGTATATAGTATATATGCTAAAGCTTAATCACATGATATGTGCACATTATATAAAAAAATACATATAACATTAGGTAAGTACCACCAAACACCCCACAGAAAAACCCCAAAGGGGATATTTCTTTATGCTTCATGCAAAACAGGTATTATTTACTTCATACTAACGGTCTGATTCAACCTCCTTGAGATGAGAACGCTAGTCTGTTTTGAATCATCGTAATTCTGCAAGCGTTCTGGTGGGCAGTTATGACTCAGCCAACCGGTCCATTCAGCAGTTCTTAAGTCTTTGAATGTACAGTTTATGTCAGCATGGCAAACTAGTAGCTAACACGGAGTGTTGTCATAGAATGAGGAGCCAAAAGCCATAACAGCACGTCTGCTTTTGCATACACAATAACGACATTCCTGTAACTGCCAAGAGAGAGAGAGGAAATGGATTTTTTTAGCTGCTTGAAGGGCGGGTGATAGGGGGATTCCAGACACGGGAACATTAATCAGGAGAGCCAGAGAGTCCTTGCTCACTGTAAGCAAGCATTTTTTTCTCAGTTTGTGTGGGGTGTGGTAAAACGGTGGGGATATTTTCTAATGGTAGATTCCCAGGTGAAAACACAGAGACTCACCCGCCCAACGACTTAACAGCCAGAAGCCCCTTATTAAAGAACTGAAACAATGTTTTTTGCACAGCAACCAAAACCACCGAAACCACACAACTGACAGAAGGCGCTGGCAGTCATTCAGAATCTGCCAACTGAATGAGATGTGAAAAAGTGTGTTAATGTAGTATGCTCTTGCACTCCCTTGTGCATGTGATACGGACCAACTATAATTAGATAGGTTCAATTTAATATTCGCATCTTGACATCTTAACTAAATTTAAAGATGCAATACATCAGCTATGCAAAAAACAAATAGCTGCTGACTTAACTTGCACTCTCTAAGAAGAGGAAAGACAGAATGTGCTATCTTTTGACATCAGAGCCATCCTCAAGAGAATGCGACTTCAAAGGTTGGCTGAAGGGAATTGACTTGATAGCCCAGTCTATTTCATCTCAGCTTAGGCCACTTTGTGAGGCCAAAGACATGGGACAGCCTCTGCAAGTTTCACTTTACACATTATGTGCTTGTTTTCAGGCACATTTCTGATCGGTAGTCTTTCAGTGCTACATCTGATTGGACATCACCCATATCTGTCTCAAAGGATCTATTTTGTACGTATGATTGCATGTCACACTCCTAAAGCTACCAAGATATCAGTTCAGTATAAAATACTGTACTTCAGGATACAAAGAGAAATGTTAGACATTTCACCTGTATACACAACAGGATTTAGATTATAAGGGAATTAAGATACAGCAGAGAAAAATGACACTACACAGTGGAAAAGTTGCATTTTGTACAAAGGTTACATACAAAATTCATACTACTACTACTACTAATAATAATAATAATAACAATAATAAAATCAATTTAAATTAATATTTTTATAAATATTTTTTATTTAAAAAATAACTGAAAAATCCTTTAATAAATTAAAAGATATTCAGTAAAAATACATATACAATAATTAACGTCTATATATATGTTTGTTTTATATATATTATATATATATATATATATATATAATAAAAATCAATATATTATATTATATTATATTATATTATATTATATTATATTATATTATATTATATACAGAGACGTTTCAAAAGTTTGGGATCAGTAAGATAACAGTTTTCTATTTTAAAATACTTTAAAATATAATTTATTCCTGTGCAGCAAACTGAATTTTCAGCATCATTACTTCAGTCTTCATTGTAATATTATTTATTTGAAGTCATTTTATTTTGTTTATTTTTAGTTAATGTTGGAAACAGTTGTGCTGCTTAATATTTTTGAGACCTGTGATACTTTTTTCAGGATTCTTTGATAAATAAAAAGTTTTTTTTTTAAAAAAACTTTTTATTCAAAATATAAATTTTGTGTTACAATATACACTACTATTCAAAAGTTTGGGCTCAGTACTTTTTTTTTTTTTTAAAGAAATTAATACAGCAAGGATGTGTTAATCAAATGGATAAAAAGTGATAGTAAAGACTTATATTGTTAGAAAAGAGTTCTGTTGAACAAATGCTGTTCTTTTTAACTTTTTATTCATGAAAGAATCAAAGAAAAAGTATCACAGGTTCCAAAAAAATATTAAGCAGCACAACTGTTTTCAACAGTGACAATAAATCAGCATTTTAGAATGATTTCTGAAGGATCTTGTGACACTGAAGACTGGAGTAATGGCTGATGAAAATTCAGCTTTGCATCATAGAAATTAATTATATTTTCAAGTATAATATATAGGAAACCAATATTAGAAATTGAAATAATATTTCACAGTATTAATTTTTTTCTGCTTTTTTTAATCAATTAAATACAGCCTTGATTAGCATAAGAGACTTCATTAAAAAACATACTTACTGATCCCAAACTTTTGAAAGGCAGTGTAAATGTGTGTGTGTGTGGCATTTTTATGACATCATATGAAATTTGTAAAAATTTCTGCTGCTTAAGACACTTGCGCAACCCCGTTACTCACCACGGAAGTAAGAGCCATCTGAAAGCTGTAGATCCGCGCCAGACCAAAATCAGCCAGTTTGATCTGTCCTCCACTGGTGACTAGAATGTTTTGAGGCTTAAGATCTCGATGAACCACACGGTGAGAGTGGAGGAAATCCAGACCCTGCAGCAGCTGGTACATCATATCCTGCCAAAACAAGACCAGAGTCATTCCAAATATATTTTAATAACCTAAAGTGGATTTAAACAAAATGACTGAAAAAGACTTATATCAAGATATACATGCATGTATATATGCACGGGGAGGGAAAAGGTGTGCATGTGCCTTTAAACCTAAAGTATGGCAGATGTTGATAACCGACATGACGGCAGAGCAGGAAAGACACACAGCCTTAAGGCTCCATCCCTGTAGGCCTCTGCTTCCCTGCAGCTGTCCCGGGATCACAGCTAATTGTGGATTGTGTCGTTCTGACTATGGGCCAATATGAAATCAGACCATGACACTGAAACTCAAAAAGAAGCGAGAAAAAACACACACACACACACACACACACTCTCACACAAAAAGAAGGTGGGGAGAAAAGACAGCAACTGCCATTTTCTTTACTGTCGATAATGGTCAAATAGATAAGAAAAAAATGGGGCAATGCGTAACGGGGCTAGAAAAAGTCATCGGGTTGGAGTGCCGAGCGAGAAGCATTTGCTCACAGTTGCTGCTCGACTTGTTCCAAAGCAGAGGTATCAAGCGGTGGCAGCCTACCCCTGAGAAACCCGCTGCCAAGACCTCACAAGTGACATGGATCTGAGCCCACAGCACTGTTCATTCCCCGACCAGCTGGTGAGTGATTAAAACCACTGAAACAATGGGGTGCACACTCAAGCAGAAAACTGCAAACGGCGCGAGTCAGACCAGGCGAGGGAAAAGGGACGGAGGTCCTCACAATGTGCACGCTGGGGGCCTTCACTAGGGAACGCGTGTGTGTCAGAGTCAGGCAGCCAGGATAAACAAGGAGCCTTTCTGAATGCCCATCCAGCCATGACCTCTCAGACCTTCAGGCACAGGCAGTTATTCTGGGAGCTCCTAAAACGGCATCACCCCCTACCAGCTCCTCTGTCTTGGCCTAAAATGGCCCACGGTTGGCCCACTTTTGCTTAAGACAAAGGTGAAAAGAAAAGGAAAGGTACACAACCATCTTAGAAGCATGACCCCAGGATAAATACACATATCGTCTCCTCCCAGCTGCCCCAAACACATATTAAGCAGCTCGTGTACCTTTTAAGTACGTGTTATGTATCCAATTATTATGATAAATGGAGTCTGTGCTCATTTTCAGTGCGGTTTGTAAAGGGAAATCTGCAGATTGTGTCATTTAAATGTGTGAAACTTATATATTAAACATACACTACCATTTAAAAAGTTTGGGATAAAACTTTAATTACTTTAATTAATTACTACTTTTAGTCAGAAAGGATGCATCATAAATCAGTTGAAAGTGACAGTAAATACATTTAAAAACTTATGAAAGATTTCTATTTCAAATAAATATTCATTTGAACGTTCTATCCATCAAACAATCCTGAAAAATATTAAGCAGCACAACTGTTTACAACATAGACAAGAAATGTTTCCTGAGCACCAAATTAACAAATTAGGATGATTTCTGAAGACTGAAGCAATGGCTGGTCTTCCAATTTACCAACCCCAAACCCAAAATTTTGAGTGCATAATTAGCCCCAGCTTTTCACGTATGAGCACAAAGGGTGCTTCATTTGCAAATGAGCAACGTTCAAATTCTAGAGAATTCTGGGGTACAGATACCTCATATTTATTAACAGTAATTTAAGCACTATTATTATTTAAATTATGAGTGCTCTGCTGAAGTGATACTCTGGAAAGCACTAGTTCAGTGGAAAATTAAGCTTGATATACCTGTCATACAATCTCTCATTGTAATCTCAAAAGGAGTAACCCAACAGGTGGAATCTGAATGATTCTTCAGAGACGGTTCATTGTTGTAACATGCAGAGGCACCGTAACTTACAATCAAAACATTAATACCTCAAATTAAACCAACAGTACCAACCTGAAATAACCAGGCTTTGCTGAGAGGCATTCAGACTCTAAACAAAGGAAAGATTTGATAGCACCTGTCCTAAAGTACCTCTTCTTGGGAAAAGGGAGGAAATAAAGCAGAGGAGGAAAGAGTGGAAGAAAAAAAATCTCCCCAAAAACAGCAGTCAAAACAGAGCTTCCAGAAGGCACCCCCCCTTTCTCATGCTAATTCATAAGAGGCAGCCATATTGTTTATTGTACCCCGGCACAATGCAGGACATCTGCCAGTTAGCGTTAGTGTAATTCCTTCCCCATGCTTCATTAGGCTCTCCTTTATGGACCAGAGACAGGCCTCGGGAAGGCGTGGGGCCGGAGAGCCTAGCCGCACTCCCCAACACAGGGCCAGCCGCTTGATCTCCTTCCAGCTCATTTGATTCCCGGGGCCTCTCTCATCAATTAGTATGCGGTGGGTCTGAAATGGGGCCGAAGTGGGCAGTTTGGGGGCTGGAATGAGGTGGAGGCTGGGACCTCTGCAATCTGGTGTCCTTAGGAGGGTGGTGAATAAGGTTGCTGGGCATCTTTGGGAGGGCCACACAGTCTACAACTGATGTCAGTTATCTGATGTCTGTGTGGCCTAACAGAATGAAATCTCACTAATGCATATTCAAGAGCTCTTTGGTTAAAATATTCAGACTCTGAAAGCCTGTATAATGAATACATTTAGTATAAAAGACTACTTACTGTATAATATGAATATATAATAAATTACTAATAATTATTTAATAAATATATAGAATTTATTATCAACATGTTAATTTGTGGCTTGATTTCTAAGAACTTATATTATTTACATTTAGATTTAATGATATATATATACACACATACATACACATATATATATATATATATATATATATATATATATATATATATATATATATATATATATATATATATATATATATATATATATATATATAAGAAATATATACACTAACATGTTTTTTGAAAGAAGTCTCTTATTCTCACAGAGGCTGCATTTGATCAAATATACAGTAAAAACAGTAACATTGTGAAATATTATTACAATTTAAAATAATTTTTTTATGTGAAGGCAAAGCTGAATTTTCAGCAGCCATTACTCCAGTGTCTAATCATCTCAAAACCCTCTTTTGTGCGGAACTACTTTCTTCAGCCACTGATACAAATCACAAGTTGACAGTTTAACAGCTGAGCCCAAGCCTCCATTACTAATTCCACAACACTTTAGAACTAGTAACGAAGAAACGTTGAGTTGCTTCATTGAAATCTTATTGTATTACTGTATTTAAAGCTCACTGCATAATATAGAGTATTATGAGAGAGATGGACTGAGTGAGTGTGATTACCTGCATCTGATAAAGCATTCATTCTTCAGCTCAATCTCAGATTATATCTCATATTATATTCAAAAGTGAAAAAAAGTGAAAGTGACGTGACATACAGCCAAGTATGGTAACCCATACTCGGAATTCGTGCTCTGCTTTTAACCCATCCAAAGTGCACACACACAGCAGTGAACACACACACACCGTGAACACACACCCGGAGCAGTGGGCAGCCATTTATGCTGCGGCGCCCGGGGAGCAGTTGGGGGTTCGGTGCCTTGCTCAAGGGCACCGAAGTCATGGTATTGAGGGTGGAGAGAGTGCTGTACATTCACTCCCCCCACCTACAATTCCTGCCGGCCCGAGACTCGAACTCACAACCCTTGGATTGCAAGTCCGACTCTCTAACCATTAGGCCACGACTTCCCCATTCACATAAGATATTAGTTTGAATGTCCACTGAGGAAAGCAATATCTTTGTCGTACTATTCTTTCATCTATTAAAGGTAGGGTAGACGATCTCAGAGAGGCTAGCAATAGCAAGCTAGCTGTGAATGCAAGATTTCCGATGAGAGCGCTGCTCAGAGCACTTGTTGGCTGCACCTTATACACACACTGTTTGCCAATAATAAATAATATTATTAAATACTTCTATTATTTATATAAAATATTATTATAAACATATATAAACAACAACAGCCATCATAAAAGTTGCTAGGCAATTCATTTAAAAGTACAACATTTAATAATTTAAATTATTAAATAATAAAATTTGCCCTCAACGAAAACTATTGGCTCTGGAAAAAATAATAGATTAATAAAACCAAAGATAGGCCGTTAGGTTTACTCAAAATGAATTACATCTCATGTTTAACCACAATAGAGATATCAGAGCCACCGGCAAATTCCAGAAGAACTGGCTGAGGTGAGGCTGCTTTTGACTGGTTCATGAGCGCTGAACAGCCGCTGACACCCTGGATCTCTGAAAACGTCAAAGCAAGTTTTCAAACAAACATTATCCTTATTAACAAACCACATATTTGAAGTTTAAACTACTACAAAACCATATTATTTATAAGATTATAGTAGACTTGGGTGTCTGCCATGACATTCTCTGTGAAAAATACTGGACAATTGAGTTAAACCGGAGTTATACAAATGGTTAAATGGTTGGAGTTCTGTTATCGCTAGAATATCGCACTCCTGTAAAAAGGCTCTTAGTCAATTAGATTTGAGGACCGGAAAGAACTATTGTTGTGTTTATATTATATTATATTATATTATATATATATATATATATATATATATATATATATATATATACATACATATACACACAGTGGTGTGAAAAATTGTTGGCCCCCTTCCTGATTTCTTTTCTTTTTTTTTGCATGTTTGTCACACTTTAATGTTTCAGATCATCAAACAAATTTAAATATTAGTAAAAGATAACAAGTGAACACAACATGCAGTTTTTAAATGAAGGTTTTTATTATTAAGGGAAAACAAAATCCAAAACTACATGGCCCTGTGTGAAAAAGTGTTTGCCCCCTAAACCTAATAACAGGTTGGGCCATCCTTGGCAGCAACAACTGCAATCAAGTGTTTGCGATAACTTGCAATGAGTCTGTTACAGCGCTGTGGAGGAATTTTGGTCCACTCATCTATGCAGAATTGTTGTAATTCAGCCACATTGGAGGGTTTTCGAGCTTGACCCACCTTTTTAAGGTCACGCCACAGCATCTCAATAGGATTCAGGTCAGGACTTTGACTAGGCCACTCCAAAGTCTTCATTTTGTTTGTCTTCAGCCATTCAGAGGTGGACTTGCTGGTGTGTTTTGGATCATTGTCCTGCTGCAGAACCCAAGTTCACTTCAGTTTGAGGTCATGAACAGATGGCCGGACATTCTCCTTCAGGATTTTTTGGTAAATAGCAGAATTCATGTTTCCATTTATCACAGCAAGTCTTCCAGGTCCTGAAGCAGCAAAACAGCCCCAGACCATCACACTACCACCACCATATTTTACTGTTGGAATGATGATCTTTTTCTGAAATGCGGTGTTACTTTTACACCAGACGTAATGGGACACACACCTTCCAAAAGTTCAACTTTTGTCTCATCAGTCCACAGAGTATTTTCCCAAAAGTCTTGGGGATCATCAAGATGTTTTCTTGCAAAACTGAGACGAGCCTTTATGTTCTTTTTGCTCAGCAGCCGTTTTCGTCTTGGAACTCTGCCATACAGACCATTTTTGCCCAGTCTCTTTCTTATGGTGGAATCATGAACACTCATCTTAACTGAGGCAAGTGAGGCCTGCAGTTCTTTGGATGTTGTTGTGGGGTCTTTTGTGACCTCTTGGATGAGTCGTTGCTGTGCTCTTGGGGTAATTTTGGTCGGCCGGCCACTCCTGGGAAGGTTCTCCACTGTTCCATGTTTTTGCCATTTGTGATTAATGGTTCTCACTGTGGTTCGCTAGAGTCCCAAAGCTTTAGAAATGGCTTTATAACCTTTTCCAGACTGATAGATCTCAATTACTTTCTTTCTCATTTGTTTCTGAATTTCTTTGGATCTCGGCATGATGTCTAGCTCTTGGAGATCTTTTGGTCTACTTCACTTTGTCAGGCAGGTCCTATTTAAGAGTCTTCTTGATTGCGAACAGGTGTGGCAGTAATCAGGCCTGGGTGATAAACAACAGTTTTAACATGGGGGCAAACACTTCTTCACACAGGGCCATGTAGTTTAGGATTTTGTTTTCCCTTAAAAATAAAAACCTTCACAAAATTAAAAAACTGCATGTTGTGTTTACTTGCGTTATCTTTGACTAATATTTAAATTTGTTTGATGATCTGAAACATTAAAGTGTGATAAACATGCAAAAAAATAAGAAATTAGGAAGGGGGGCAACACTTTTTCACACCACTGTATATATATATTATTTATTTAGAAAATTGGATTCTTGGATGAATAGAAAATTCAGCATTTATTTGAAATAGATTTTTTTACAGCGCAAGTCACGGTCACTTTTGATCAGTTTAAAACATCCTTTAAATTAGGCCTTTTAGGTGGGGAAAATGCAAAGAAACCACATATCTATATCTAACATGCAAACTAGAGATTCAAACCAAGACTGCGTTATGCTCAAAAGTCCCTCTCGATACATAATCCTTCCTTAATGATACACAAAACTTGCAAAGGAAACCCCTTAGGTGTCACTTTTTAACTTTTCAAATGTTTCTTAGCTTCTGTTTCCCTTTCAGTTTGGCATGAGTGACAAAGAGAGAGATACGGTTTGTTCCAGGACTCAATGTAAGATGTCCTAGGGGGAGAGGCAGAGAAATATGATGAATGGATTTGTAAGACTACCATGTGGGAAAGGTCCAAATAGATTAAGGGAGAGTAGATGATCAGGAAGAAAAAAAAAATCCAACATTTCCGCTCAAAGCTTTCCGGATGAACGTAAGAGGACACTGACACAGGACACGCACCAGGATTATTTCTAGACTAATGAAAATGATATCTGGCCTGAATGACTTATTGCCCCTTAAGGAAGCCCCTTACAGGGTTCATTCTAGTGAAAGGGTGAGAGGGAGGCCACTAACCACTTTCACAAACCCTTTGCATGCACATACACACACATACACTGAAGCAACATTCCTCTGGCCAATATTTGGTGAAAGCCAGAGCTGAATGAAAATAGAGGAACACAGGCACCCAGCCCTTTAATTAGAAGCCCATCCACCACATGCACTGCCCATCAAAAGGACAGGACTCTGTGATCTGAGGGAGCTCCATCCTTCATCTGCCGACTTAGAAGGCCAAAACACTCATTTTTTTTGCTCAGGGCCTCAAAGTACAAATATAAAATTCTTTATTATTATCCTTTTTAATATAAAAATACCCATTGGAAGAAAATATGGAACACAGAAATAAAAATCTGTTTCGAGTAAGCATCCATAAAACATGCTCAACTGTAACACAAGTTAATTAATGCAGGTTTTAGATTCAGAATTTTCCTCACTTTGTAGTATTAGCGCATTGTTTTGAGTTACAGCTTAAGGTCAATGTAAAATGTTATTCACAACCTTTTTTACTTCCATAACCTGACTCATTTAGGATAAAACTGGAGATTCAACTAGTAATATGTAAGAAAAGATCTTGTTTTATCCATAACAGTTGACATAACAGAATGTGGTTGCAATGCAGGAGTTCATTCATGACATCAGCAAAAAAGGAAAGTCACATTCAATGCAAATCCTGGTCTTCCTGAACACGAGTCATAATTGTGGTCATAAATATTGTGTTTTATAATATTATAATCAAAATATAATACCTTGCTCTGCGTTTAAAGTGACTGTAAGACCAGGATTTGCATTGAATGTGACTTTCCTTTTTTGCTGATGTCATGAATGAACTCCTGCATTGTAACCACATTCTGTTATGTCAACTGTTATGGATAAAACAAGATCTTTTCTTACATATTACTAGTTGAATCTCCAGTTTTATCATAAATGAGTCAGGTTATGGAAGTAAAAAATTTAAAAAAATTAAACGGTAAAAACGATTTGTTCTGATTTGTTGATGTTGACTGGCTGAAGGCATCAGGTTACAGTTTCTTTTCCTGATTTTCAATACTGAGATGAAATTGCTGGTGTGATAGTACCTTTATAGTTTCAGGTGGCACTCCTGGATCAGGTGCTTTCTCCAAATATGTGGTTAAATCTTGGTCCACGTGCTCAAAGACCAAAGTTAGTTTGGTTTCCCGGTCAGTCCTGGAAACTGTGCATACGTCAAACAACCTAAACAAGGGAAAGGCATAATCAAGAATGCTTTCATTAAAAGCTCTTTCAGTGATCTCTGTTAATTATTTAATATGAATTTAGACAAGTTCATAGAATACATAATAATTGAGTATGCAAGTTCTACAATATAATCTGCAATGAAGAGTTTAATGGAGCAGAAACGGTCTAAACAAGACAAGCTGACACTGTCCTCAAACTGATATTGGCAAGACCTCTCAGCATAGCATCATCTCAATGTAAGAAGGCCAACCCTAAAATTACTACTTGTTCTTCAAGGACATGGATGCATGCTTTATCACAAGATAAGATATTTGACAGAAGGGGAGGAGTTCTCTAATTGCCTGATGTTGCTTGAAAAGATAATGAATTATCCCAGACTTTTAGTTAGAGACAAAGTCATATATCCGTAATCTACCAAAATAATCTTTCATGGTAATGTCACTCGATCCCATGACATCACAAACTGAACCTCTCCAGGAAACGCTTCTGCTGGAATCCAGATTCTTCCTCCACAATGAAGCCTCTTAACCAGCTAAACATATGGCATGAATAATATTCTCATTATAAGAACTGAGGGGTTGCCTGCACTTTCACAGCGTTCCAAACACACAGCCCTATAAGATTCTAGGGCCCCTACATCTCTTAATACTGTTTAGCATTTCATTTAAAACAATTTTCTTCCATTCGCTTTGACGCCTTGCACTACAAAAAAAAAATAAAAATCTGTTCTGTAGATCCCAAGTGTATTCATAAAAACATTGGGGTCAAAAAGTCTGCCACCCCAATAAAAAATTTTTAAAAGTTTGATAAATGATGTAAACTAATGATATAACTAATGATTTTTCTTATGCACTTTTTTCTAAGTCACTAATAATAGACACTGATCATGTTCTTTAACTGAAGCTCGAGATGCTCTTTGGAACATCTAAAATCATGCTGGAGAACATGATCAGGTTTTGACAAACTTATGGAGTTCATGCAGCTTGAGCGCTGTTGTCATTAAAGCAAAGGGGAAAACAAATGGACAGACAATATGAAAAAGATTCATTTGCATCCATGGGCAAATTATAAACCAGCAAAATTTACATTTGCAATCCAGACCTTGTCTGGTCTAGCCAAAAGAATGAAGTGTACATGCTCAGCAGCTTGTAGTGCACAACAATCCATTGCAAGGTTAAAGCCTTGAGCTAGGCCAGCCAATGACGTGAGTTGTGTCATTATTTAAGTGAACTATAACAAGAACTCCCCTGGCGGAGCCATCAGTGATCTCAAAACAATATTCTCCGCCTACCAATTTTAATGTTAATAAGCCACCAAGCTAAAAATATCAACAGACATTACCAACACAATACAAGATGACCTTGATGCATCTATTCACAGTTGAAAAAGACAGCCGGCTGCTCACAGATATTTGCGCATCAATGGTTTCACATCTCCACATAAAGGTCAACAATAGATATCGTTTCAGTTGACCAGGAAAGGTGAATTGTCAGAGCAGTGCATGTGTCAATGGTACAATTTGCATTTGACACTCCAATTATCAAAACAATGGAAGCCGCATAGCTGTTCCCTGAAGACATCCTCATCTTAAATGCAAAGAGAGAAGACACTGTGGTTTGATTATCTAGATAATCTGTTGCAGAGATACTCATCTTTTATTCGTAGGAACGATGAGTCATTTTAGCATTATGGCTAGAGATTGACAGATATGGTTACATCAGGGGCTAAATCTGATACAAATATAGGAAAAGAGATGCAGTAAAAAAGGTAAAGTAACACTTAATTTACAAAATATTTTCTCAAAATTCAGTAAAATAATATCTAAAACTACTCCTTGCTCTAAAAACAGCCAAGTTTGAATGACAATATCATCCAATGCCAGTAAAGTCAAATTAGCCAATATATTGCTCTATTAGGAATTTAATAACAAGCTCCCCACGCTTTTAGAAACTAAAAACTGAGTGGGCATAATGTGCCGCAAGAAAAGATGCTGATGGAGGCGAATCCACCAAATTTATGCAGCTTTCTTCAACTGGAAAGAAGTGTCTCGGTTTACTCGAAGATCTTAGGGGATCTCCCTTGATCAAGGGTCGATGAGTGCAAAATGACGTGACAGGAAATCATAGGCGTGATATATGTCTGAACTTACTTTTGGGCAATTTTCCCCAAACAATTTAAGATGCCTACACAGATGCCTACACAGTATCCATTGAGTTTTATGGATAGGAAATTGTGACATCTGACCCCCTATATTGCATATTACCAGATCCCCATCTGACTAGAGGGACCAAAAGTAGTTAATGTAACACAACCTACTTAAAAGTTTTGTAACAATAGGTATGGGACAGGATTTTGAGTGCAATATCCTCTGAAATCAGGAAAAGGATATGTCAGCAGCAGGGTCCGATTTGTGAACAAACCAGAGGGTGGGATGTTTTGAAAAAAAATATTTATATATATATATATATATATATATATATATATATATATATATATATATATATATATATAGATAGTTAGATATTTGACTACTATTTATGATAATACTTGGTTACAATGACACTAATAGTTCTTATTTCTGCCAGCAAAATCAGTCGGGAGTTAAAAGAGTAGTTGATTTATTCTGACTGGTTTTGTGGCCCAGGGTCACATTTAAGCTTTAAATGAAACCTGTATGAGTTTCTTTCTTCTGTTGAACACAAAAGGAGATATTTTGAAAAATGTTAGTATCCGAACAGTTGATGGGCACCATTGACTTCCATAATAGAGAAAAAAAATCCTATGGAAGTCAATGATGCCCATCAACTGTTCAGATAGTAAAAAAATTCAAAACATCTTCATTTGTTTTCAACAGAAGAAAGAAACTTATACAGGTTTGGAACAAGTGGAGGGAGAGTAAATGATAACTATTTTCATTCTGAAAGTGAACTACTTCTTTAATGATATTTAGAATTGAATAACGAGACACAAACCTGTAGGCTACGTATTCAGTCGCTATGCTTCCATTTAATTTTGATCAGTGCTTCGCTACACAACATACAAACTTTTACTCCAAAAGTGCGCACATTATGTATTCACATGTTTACCTCACATTTCTTTAAATAGAATAGAATCATAATTTCTTAATGACTCGCAGAAAAACGATTCCCTGCCAATCCATCAGTCAATATTGCGTGATCATAATTCCCACATTACTGCATTCATAATACATTTATTCTTCAGTTTAATATATATAATATCTGCATTTGGTCACATCAGAGTGAATTTTGAGCAAACATTGTGTAGGCTATTAATCTCATATTGTCACTCTCAGGAGGGTCCTTAGGGGGGTGCCCCCACGGCAAACGGACCCCCTCCCCGGAACGCGAACGGATTCTTGCGCCCCCCCTAAGAATCCCACCAGGGATAAAAATATTCAGCAGAGATGCATAGACCAGAAGAGGGGAAATCCCCCCCACCATCCCCCCTACAAATCGCACCCTGGTCAGCAGTCATTTTTAATATTGTGGGCCACAGAAAGGTGCAGGAAATGAAACTTGTAATATGAGGAATAAAGTTATTTTCATTGTAGCACCAGGCTTTTCTTAACAGAAACATTCTGAATGTGCAGTATCTTCTTCCTCACTCCTTTAATCATGTTTTAAATCATTTTAATATCAAGGTATATCATTGTAAGGTGTCTGATTTTCAAACAAACCTACACCCTTGAAGGAAATACATACAACATGAGGAAGTATGTTAAGTTACCATCTAGAAACAAACTGAAACAGACTTGTTGTCATGCATCCCTCATCAACAGCACCACCATTCCCCCCACTTTTTTTTACCTGACCACATTGGGATGTTCAAAGGACTCCAGCTGCCTCAGCACCGCCACCTCGCGGATGGTTGACAGCGGCATTCCCTCCTCCTCGGTCTGCACCCGAACTCTTTTTAGGGCTACAAAGCGGCCCCCGTTCTTCAAATCCCGTGCTTTGTACACCTTTCCATACGCACCTTCGCCGATCTCAGCCACCGGCTCATATTGTTGGGTCGAGCTCTCTTTGTCCATTTTTTCTCACGGCGAGGTACTGCGGGGAATCCCGAAACTTGACGAGCGCGCGTATATTTCACAAAGGCATTATTGGGAGAGCGGCGCTGGCACGTGCACTGCCTGTAGAGCGCGAGCACAAAAGGAGGCAGAGGTAAACACCAGTGTGCTCAGAGTTAAATCAAATCTTATCTTATCTATGCACTAAAGATAACAGACATGGAGCTTAAACCATAAATACAACATACACAAAGCTAGCTCAGCCGCCTTTACAGCCAAATATCAAAGAAAGTCCGTTAAATATCAACATCTGGAGTCCAGAGAAAAGAAAGTGTAGGTGAATGACAAATGATGATGTCCCAAATGATATAAAAGAGAAATCTTTTAAAGGTCTAGTATAAAGTTTTTATAATTTCAGCCTGTGTTCACAGCATCTCGAACTAATGACTCTAAACGTGTCAAGTGGCGTAACCATTGTGCGAAAATATAGGCTACTTTGCAGTTTGAACACGTGGTTGAACACACAACTTTATCATTATTTTTACAAAGTGCTTTAACACTTTCCAATGATGCTTTTTTTAAAAAACAAATATTATGGATTTTTCAGTCACAAATTTGAAAAAGTTATTTAGGTTTCTTGATTTGACTTGGGGGAAAAAACGTGTTTTTCATAAAATAAAAAGTAATTATCATACATTTATTAAAAAAAAAATAATGACCTTGACACACAATTAGGAGGGTCTACACGGGACCTTAATGTGATATTTCCTGTTTTAGCCCATCGTTTTCTTGTCACGTGACAACAAAATGGCTTCGAGCGTGCTGGTTAAACCACACTGACAGATTTTTATATAACAAAAAATTTATAGACCTACTTTCAAACAATTATAAAATTTAAAAAAAAATTATATGCATTCAAACTACTAAAACATTAAAAATTAAATTTACCTTTTAATTACTTTTTTAAACAATTTGAGCAGTTACACCACCCTGACATTTTTCCCTTTAAGCCACTCAAATATAGAACTATATGTGTTTTATTCAAAGTAAAAACTATTTTAAATAATAAATGTAGCCTATATAAATAATTAACAATTATAAAAATAAAAAAAAAATTATATAAAAATAACAATTATAGGCTAGCGTTTAATTCAGAAGTTGAACACGCGTTGATCACTGAAAAAGTCTATTCAAAAACATTTTGTATGAATTGCATATTTAGCTAATTGTTTTACTAATAATACTATTTAGCTAATTACTTGCTAATCTGAGTCGACACATGTATGCCTAATGTAACTCGCTTCCATACAGTACTGTAACAGACTCAAGCTTTGAATCTATCTAACCCATGCGCATATTGTCAATAAAAATAAACGGACCGAGTTTTCTAATGACAAGATTGTCCCTGCTCTTCTTTGTGCCACACAGCCCTGAGCACGTGGTTGTCTGCTATTTGCATTGTTTAGCTGTGCATCTCAATAAACGCTTGCACTAAAGCGCCTACATTAGTTTCCAAACTCAAACAACATGAACGTGTAATTAATGATCCATCTAGCGTGCACGCAAAGCTCCATATGCACAAACACGCGCACTGAATGTAGAAGTATCGCAATTGAATGGGAGTTTGCCGAGTATAGTTACCCCGTTTGTTATTTTCCGCCCGGAGTGTCGCGTCATTCATGAACTTCAGTAAGTTTCCCAGCGTCTCCACACGCATCACAGCTCGTGCAGTGTCCTCGCGACGGGCCACACAGGTAGTCGGATGGTGCACGCGCTAAGCCCCATCTCCCGGCAGTATCACCGCTGCAAAAGCAACTCAAGTGAAAGATCGTCTGATCAGTCCCTCAAGAAAGCGGAGTGGATAAAAAAGGGACTGATTTTCATCGATCTGCTATGGCAGTCCTTCCCCCTTTATGTTTTTCCCATCTATGCAGGAATATGCAGCGTGTGTGTGTGTGCTCGGTCTGCTCCTCGCTTTCCCACGCTGGCTGAATGTGCCTTGACCCCCTTCAGAGCAGTTTGACACAGAGCAGGAGCGTTTCCGCATTCCTCACCGACTACAAAGACTAACCGCCTCCTCTTGCTTTCTCCCTGCCTGTTCGCTCCTTCACCATTCATACTGCTTTTTTGCTTTTGTCTCGGTGTCAAAACGGGATCACCGCGGGGGAAAGAGCTGGGACGCAGAAAGGTTATTGGATGCATCAGTCCATCTAATGGAAACTCTGTGGATCTGAACATCCAGATTAGTGAGGAAACAGATTGCCTCTTCTAAAATAATGCATATGACAATATGAAAAATATATGCATATAATGCATTAGCAATAATTGCCCTTATGGACTTGCACTATTGATATTCATATGTTAAATCATATTGTTAAAAATAAGCCTTGTGCACTGGAGTGATAAGCTGAGCTCCCATTCCTGTGATACAAAATGTTTAACAGAAAAGGACTGTAAAAATGCTACAATTAAAAAAAAGATACTGCAGTAAAACAAAAACAAGAAAAAGGGGGGACAAAAAGGACATTGCATGAACTTAGTAAAAAATAAAGTTAGTAAAAAGAAGGATTAACCTATATGGGATAATTAACGATTTTAAAACATGTGAAAACATCATTTTGACTATTTTACCTCAAAAGTACATGCAATGTCCTGTTAAAAGTTATTTTCACTGTTTGAAAGTGGTTAACTAAAGGTTTTATTGTATCATGTTTACATTCCTTTTCTGTTAACTTTTTTTGTGTACAAATAATTTTTTTTTGTTATTATAATTGTATTATTATTTTATATATATATATATATAAGTGCTGTCAAACAATTAATCGCATCCAAAATAATTATTTACATACTAAATGTGTGTGTACTGTGTATATTTATTATGTATATATAAATACACACACATACAGAATATATTTTGAAAATATTTACATGTATATATATTTATATTTGTATAATTTATATTAAATATAAATATAATTCTTTTCTTAAATATATACATGCAAATATACACAGCACACACACACACATATTATGTAAAGAAAAGCATGTTATTTTGGATGCGATTAATCGCGATTAATCATTTGACAGCACTATTTTATATATATATATATATATATATATATATATATATATATATATATATATATATACATACACACACACACACACAGACACACTATTCAGTATTTGAAGTGGATCAAAACCTTTCATGTCCTAAAACCAAAATGCATTCTTGTCTTTGATGAACTTTTTAGATCCACTTCAAATGTTGACTACTATGCATATATATATATATATATATATATATATATATATATATATATATATATATATATATATATATATATAT
This sequence comes from Cyprinus carpio, assembly GCF_018340385.1. NCBI lineage: Eukaryota > Metazoa > Chordata > Actinopteri > Cypriniformes > Cyprinidae > Cyprinus > Cyprinus carpio. The sequence continues at coordinate 14,092,943 of NC_056615.1, read as the reverse complement.
ATATAAATATATTAAATGGGTATAATATTTTAGTGTCATACCCTGATGGTATTTTGTAGACAGTGTTGCCAGTACAATATTTGGCCAGCCAGTCTATTTATGGTGAATTATAATTCATCATGTGACCCATTTGAACAACTGTATTACATTATCAGTAACCTATATTTCTAATTTTTTTTAATCATTGTTTTAGAAAGTTTTTTTTTTTTTAAACAAAATTTTTGGGATCACAGCTCAAGGAGATTCACCAGGATTGCAGTTATTGTCATAATTGGGCTCATGTTCAATGTCACATTATCCATATTTCCATTGCTGATCAATACTGCACTGCTGTCTTGTATATTGTCTTGTATAGAGACTACCTAGCAATAAAGTATATACATGTGTGCGATGAAAGATTATATAAATATATGTCTTGTTGCTGTGTAAATAAAATATTGCCAATAAATGTTTTATATATATATATAAATCTTTTTTTTTTTTTACATAAAACACTCTTAGCTCTTAGCTGTCTCTGTTGCATTTTACAGAGGATATACTGTAAAATGAAAAGTGTTGATAATCAGGCAAAGAATATGGGTGAATCTTCCTAAATGAATTGTATTGTTTGGTATATGGTGGGGGGGCTTTGTAGTTCGATGAGGTAAATGAATCTGCTCGTCTTCAGTATTCAGAGAAACTGAACGCTCGTTGGTTTGAGTGAGAGCGGTTCGGCATGGGGGCAGATGATGAGTTTGAAGTAGGTTTGTCTGCCAATACAGTTTCCCCATGTGTGCCCCCTCTTGTCAACTTAAAATTCAACTTTTTTGCATTACAAAGCACACATTACACACAATGGGCTCTAAACCAATAACTGCAAAGGCTTCCCTGTACATTTATGCATCATGATTGTTCATTTTAAATGAGCTCTGAGAGCCATTTCCCAGATTGAATACATTACCATGCATACACATGCTTATTAGGCAGTGGAAAACAAAGCAATTAAATTGGTTTGTGTGTGGTATGCTCACTGTCCTTTAAAGCCATGCCACAGCAGTCATTTTGAAAAAGGAGAAACAGTCGCACATTCTGGGTAATGTCTGTGCGACACAGATGTCATAAAACAAGACTCAAATGAGTCGCTGAATGTATATCTTAAAACCAGAAAGCAGCAATATAATCTAAATATATAACATCACATCATTCTTGGGGACGAGGATACAGAGATAAAAAATGAGCAAATGAAATGCTCTGGGAGATTTATGCAGCATGGTGTGTGCTGTTTTGTCTTTTTGTGTAAGGATGGAATTTTGTGGTTGAGATAATTAACACTTACCAAGGCATTTTAACTGTCTCCCAGTAAAAGCTTTAATGGTTTATGACAACAAACACAAGCTTCAAATAAAAACAATACATAATTTAGTCAGCAAAAAACACCTAAATATGTAAATGTGATAATTTCCTGTTTTTTTTTTTTTTTTTGCTACTTCTTTAAAATAACTGTATTTTTCAGTGACTTTTTAATTTTTTTTTTTTATATTGCCACACATGATTGTATAAAAGAATCAAGAAATGCAAATGTGTTTTTTCTAATTAGAAAAAAAATAATTTATAAAACTTAATTTCTTGAACAAGTTCAGTCGTCTTATGTGTCTTTTTGCATATGCTTTGCTTATCATTACAATGGCTTCTGGTAGAGCAGAGTGTAAGCCGTATAGTCTAGATGAAAGGCTCCAATCATACACTATCAGTGCTTTTTAAATGACAATCTATGCGGTTATTTGAGAAGCTTGAGTGGCAGATGGGGATCAGTCTGTCTATGTAAGAGAGACTCTCTCCAGTGGAGAACAGGTGACATTCTACCAGATTACCTTTCCACCCCATACACTTCTAACCAGACACCAGTCGGCCCGACAGCAGCCTCTCAGATCGACTTTCTCAAATCAGATTCAGCCACACATGGAGGCAGCATTTGTGAAAGTGATCCCGACAGTCCTCATGTTACTATTAGTTACGATTCACTGTCCCCCTCAGTGCAGAGAATAACTGCTGACCACACCCTAAACACACTATGTGTGCTTTGTTAATGATAAAAAAACCAACTTATGTTTCGTTTACCTATATGGTTGAAGGAGGTTACATAACAAATCATTACTCTCTGAACAATGACAGTAATATCTTTTTAGAAAGAAGTTTTTTTTTTTTAGAAATTCAAATAATAAATAGGCTACCGTTTTGTGGCTTTTTAATGTGTTGTGACAGATCGATTTAGCGCCTCAGTTTAAGCGCCACATGAACCGATCGTCTTTTTCATATTTACTTAAAGCACGAAATAAATATCTTTCAAAAAAAATTATTTCAAATATCTTTTTTGTGTTCCTCAAGAAAAGAAAGTCATACAGGTTTGGAAGAACAGGAGGGTGAGTAAATGATAACAGAATTTTCAGTTTTGGGTGAACTATCCCTATAAAGCACTTAAATTCTATCAACCAGCATTCGGCTTTAGAAGTTAACTACTCAGACTTGCCGAACTGGAGTGGGAACCTCATTCAGAGTCTAAATAAACTAAGATGTGACTTTTGTTCACCAGTTAGGTTGCTAATACTGTTCAAAAGTTTGGGGTCTGTAAGATTTGTAATGTTTTTATAAGACTCTTATGCTCACCAAGGCTGCATTTTTTTTTATTAAAAAATATAGTAAAATAGTAATATTATGAAATATTATTACAATTTATAATAGCTTGTTTATTCTATTTTTAATTAAATTTATTACTGTGATGGCAAAGCTGAATTTAAGGCAGC